>NC_136591.1:37425177-37475177 GCF_910589615.1 Taurulus bubalis | reverse complement strand
TCCTTTCTGAAAAGGGGGCGTGTCTGAGCGATGGCTTCCTCTGGTTTGGACCCTCCGGCTTTCCGTCCCCTCAAACGCCGTCGAGGCGGCTTGTTAGCGGTCGATGGCGCAAACTGGAAGGTCAAAGTTCAGCAAAGTTAAACTATTTTTTCCTGGTTTAAACCCCTGGTACCTTTCTTTCTTTCTTTCTTTCTTTCTTTCTTTCTTTCTTTCCACAATTTTGTGTCTTAATATCTGTCTGTCTTTGTCTTAATCCATGTCTGTCTTATTCATTTTCTCTCTCTCTGTCTGTCTGTCTGTCTGTGTCTCAGTCTCTTTCTTTCTCTCTTTTTTCCATCCATCTGTCTGTCTGTCTTTCTGTCTTTCTGTCTTTCTTTCTTTTTTCCATCCATCTGTCTGTCTGTCTTTCTGTCTGTCTGTCTTTCTTTCTTTCTTTCTTTCTTTCTTTCTTTCTTTTTTCCATCCATCTGTCTGTCTTTCTTTCTGTCTGTCTGTCTTTCTTTCTTTCTTTCTTTTTTCCATCCATCTGTCTGTCTGTCTTTCTGTCTGTCTGTCTTTCTTTCTTTCTTTCTTTCTTTCTTTCTTTTTTCCATCCATCTGTCTGTCTGTCTTTCTGTCTTTCTTTCTTTCTTTCTTTCTTTCTTTCTTTATCTAAATCTCTTTCTCTCCTGTGTTTGTCTGAATCTTTTGTCTCTTTCTTTCTTTTCTTTCCACATTGTTTTGTCTTAATTCCTGTCTATCTGTGTCTCAGTCTCTATCTTTCCTTCTGTCTGTCTATCTTGGTCTTATTCTTTTTCTTTTTTCCATCCATCCATCTATCAGTCTTTCTTTATCTAAATCTCTTTCTCTCCATCTGTGTTTGTCTGAATCTTTTTTCCTTTCCGATTTTCTATCTGTCTTTGTCAAGTTAGTTTCTTTCTTTCTTCCTATCCATCCGTCTATCTTCTTCTTTATTTCATCCCTTCATCCTTACTGTCTGTCTTTCTTTACTTCTCTCTTTCTTTCTATTTGTCTCTTTGTAAATCCATTTAAGTGATGATCTAAAATCCCACAAATGTTCTCTTTACTCTTTTCTCCTCCATCCCCCCCCCCCCCCCCCCCCCCCCCCCCCCCACACACACACACACACTTCTATCTGTCTCCTCACCCTCCCTGCTCTCCTCCTCATCCTCCTCTCTTCATCCCTCCCCCCGGTGTGTTCATGTACCCCGTGTCTCCCACCGGGTTTTACTGTTTCCCCTCAAAACACACAGACTTACATAACCCCCCTGGGCTGTTTGTGTTGCTGTTTACATCAGCCAATGGGCTGTTGGGAATGGACGGTAATTGAATGGGTCACCGTGTGTGTGTGTGTGTGTGTGTGTGTGTGTGTGTGTGTCACTTCCAAGGTTAATTGGGGGCTGGTGGGAAAATGCAACTTAGCTTCTGTTTACTCTATCGCTAACGGCTCCATAGAGACTCTTTACTCGGCCTGAAATAACAAACTATTCACTGTGTGTGTGTGACTGTACATATATGTGGGTTTTATGCATGTGTCCACATTGTGAGATGTGTGTGTGTGTGTGTTAACATGGGAGAGAGTGGTTGTGAGCTGGAATAACAAACTTCTCCGAGCAGTGTTCCCAAACCTCCGTCTCCAGCTCGGCATTCCCAAGCTGCTGATGTCACCGTGTGGGACACACACACACACACACACACACACACACACACACACACTAAGTTACTAGTATTCTTGTCCCTCATTAAGGAGGCATTCCCTCGCTCCACCGATAACCTTCAGCTTCAACCGGCCGCCTGATAAAAACCCGACAGGATCGTTTCGCTGCCAGTTTATCGCCTCCGCCAAGATGTTTTCAGTTTGGTTTTGTTTGATTCTCAGCAGCATTGTTGGGGGAAAAAAACTCATGAAACTTTTGGTGGAAGGGTGCAGCACGGGGAGAAGGAAGCCAGTAAATTGGAGCGGATCCGAATCACGGGTTTTGGCATTGAACGTTTCTGAAAAGCGGCGTCGCTTCACGCTAGCACGATGCTACGCGGTTAAGTTTAGGCAACAAAAAAAGATCATGGTTTGAATTTCTTTAACGTAATGTTGTGTAACAAATGTCTCCTGGGTGAAAGTCCTGTGTTTGTCTGACCCATCCGCCATCTTTCTCTCTTGTTACACCATGGACGTGTTAGTTGATGTTTTGAGCTGATTTCTTTAAATGTAAAATCACTTTGTGGTGCGTTTGTTGTCTAAAAGTTTATATTTGGGGTGCGTTCACACCTGTAGTCCAGTTTGGACCAAGGAAAACTCCACACACACACCCACACACACACACACACACACGCCCACACACACACACACACACACACACTGCACATGTAGTGTTCACGTTGGCTTTTAGATCATCTGAGAAAAACAAAATGGCGGCAACTCATGATGCTCTCTGGCTCCCCCTGAGGTGATTTAGTGAGTTTTTCTTCCTGTGCAGCACGACTTTCCTGACAATTTCTTTCTCTACGTGCGTAAAAAACACACGACCTCATCGTTTGTGTGTGTTTTTACAACAGCCAATGTAAAATGCTTTATTGCTGTTTCCTCTCCGCCAGACCCCTACGCCATTGTGTCCTTCCTCCACCAGTCCCAGAAAACCGTGACGGTGCGCAACACCTTGAACCCCACGTGGGACCAGACGCTCATCTTCTACGAGGTGGAGATTTTCGGCGACCTCGAGGCCACGATTGCCGCTCCTCCCGACGTGGTGGTGGAGCTGTACGACCAGGACACATACGTGAGTGTTCGAGTCTGTGGATGTCGTATTTTTATGTGTTTATTTTAGATTTTGTTCTGGCTTGGGGTGTTAATTTTGGTATAATGGTACAAATCTTATCCTGTCTTATCCTTATCTGTGTGCTTGGGTAGTAACATTAAAGTTTTTCTAAAGGGACTCTGGCGATCTGGAACACTACTGCCTTTTCTCCACAGGGGGCGCCAAAATCCACACACGTTCCTTGTAGTAGCTTTAATTTAATGTTCTTTTGCTTTGTGCTAAGACTGTATTATATATATATCATTCCTGACGTGTTAATAAACAAGAAAATATGTGAATATCATAGTAAAAAAGACAATAATTGAACAATATTTGACTTTTGAAAAGTAAGAAACAGGAAGTTGTCATTGAAAGCCCAGGATGTGCTCTTTTAAAGTACAGCAGGAGTTGATAGGGTAACTCAAATGTGTAAAAGGAGAGATGCAAAACCAAAGGCTGGGTCTCAGGAGGACATATATATATATATATATATATATATATATATATATATATATATATATATATATATATATATATATATATATATGTATGTTTTTAATGTCCAGGGTGCGGATGAGTTCATGGGCCGCTGTGTGTGCCGGCCCTCCCTGGCCGCCTCCCCCCAGCTGGCCTGGTTCCCGATTCGCAGAGGGGAGAAGAACGCCGGCGACCTGCTGGCCGCCTTCGAGCTCATCCGCAGAGAAAAGGTCAGAGGTCAACCACCGCCATTATGTCATGTTCCTCCTGTTTCTTTATTGCCCTTCTCCTGAACTTCAAATTATGAAGAATGGAATATGAACACATACTACAGAAGTATACACAATGATTTATTAACACTAATTTAAAATGTAAATCATTTTATAACGAACAATAAATGTTGTGTCTGCAGCCAGCTGTTCATCATATTCCAGGTCAAGAGGTAGGTCGATCTTTTTCTTTTAGTTTTACCGTTCCAATTATCTCTTAAATAACCCTTTTCTTGGATTTATCTGTCTTGTTTACGTACGTATACATTTCAAATCAATCAATATTGATTCCCCGTCTCGCCTGCAGGGAGAGTTCATGACCACCACCCACGTTCTGGACGAGGTAAAACCGCACACACACCACAAGTCGCTACATTTTGGCTACAAAAGCCAAAATTTATCCGATAATTCAAATTTAAATGAGAATAAAAGAGTTATGCATGTATAAAAAAAGAGCCAGGCTGCAACTGGAAGTCTCTTTGATGTCATTTCCCTCATTTTGCATTCATTAATGAGGAAAAGTCAACGTATCCTCGGTTCGTATAAGACTTTATGAAAAGGTTGCTTCCAGTCTTTGTGCATTTTTTTTCCGTCCTTACACTTCCTGGTTCATAATTACATACAGATTGATTTCTTGAGGTTGATTTTCGTAGGTTGAGCGATGAACGCTGTATGAGAGCGGCCTGGAGTAGGTTGATGTGAATGTTCTCTGATATGCTTATTAGGAATTAAAATGCAACAAAATCCTTTGAAATGGGATTTTTCTTTCAGCGACACGTCTGTCTTGTGAAGAAACACAAAAATCCTGCTTTTAAATGAATAAAAATGGCTTCAATGCAATATGTAAAGTCCTCAATATTTCCTCTGATGATTTATCTTTTACAAATTCTCCTTCAACTTTTCCCCTTCAACGTCACTTCCTCAGTTGATGTTTCCAGGATTCCTGTCTGAGAACCTGCAGGAATGGGTACAACGTTCACACACAAGCATACGCACAAGGAAATATGAATATAAAACCACCCGTCATCATGTCTGCATGTCCATGTTCATGTCCATGTTCATGTGCACACAGACATAACTGCATCATACATGCGTGTTACTGACCTCACAGAAGCCGCCTCCTCTAAATATACTAATTTTTTCCTCAATTTTCTGTCATTTTTTCATACTTTAATAATCCAGAATTCCACTAACGACATTTTGTTTTCCCTGTTATGTATTTTGTTTTTCTTTCTTGTGATGTCATCAGAAGTATTACATCATTACATCTGCATTAAATATGATTTCTTTCTGCACAATTTCTTTTTTAATCATTAATTAGGAGAAAACATGATGCTACATAACAAAAGAAGACAAATAAAACATGTGTGTTTCTCCGTATGTTACCAGTAACAGACTTTACCTCCTTTGGTCTTGACTTGAATCTTAACAGCAAACATTTAGCAACTTAATATTCATGCATTTATCGGGCAATGCACATTTTTTGATGACTCACCACTGTCCTGCGTTCCTATTGGCAGCCGGAGGAGTCGGACCTTCCCCACCCGCCGCCTCAGAGGGAGCCCAACGTCTTCGTGGTTCCTCAGGGGATCAAACCGGTTCTGCAGAGAACCGCCATCGAGGTATCGCTAAGATCTGCTACAGCTGCTGCAATGTGCTCTATTATGAAATATTAACCGTGAGCGGTGGCTAGCTTGCTCCTCTGTGGAGGCACCAGTTTGACATTTTGGGCGACACGCTTATGTGCTTTCTCGCCAAAAAAAAGTGAAATGTGAAGATTGACAATCAATACGAAGCTATACAGCCAGCGGACGTTAGCTTAGCTTAGCATAAAGACTTGAAACAGAGGGAAACAACTAGCCTGGTTCACTAACACAAGGTTAAACTCCTCATTTCAAATGGTGATCTCTTCTTTTGTCAAACCATGCGTCCAAAAACCAAAGAAAATGAATTTTCTGTCATATAAATATACAAGAAACACAAAAGAATGCACCAAATCTTCACATTTGAGAAGCTGGTTCAAGGGAATATTAGACATTTCTGATTGAACGACTACTTAAAATTGATTAATTTATGGATTATCAAAGTAGTTATTACCTCGTCCTGTCCCCCGCCAGGTCTTGGCGTGGGGCGTCCGCAACCTGAAGAGCTTCCAGCTGGCCAGCATCACGGCCCCCAGCCTGCAGGTGGAGTGCGGCGGCGTGACGGTGCAGAGCTGCGTCATCCGGAGCATGAAGAAGAAACCCAACTTTGACGTCAACACACTCGTCCTTGATGTGGTGAGACACACACACACGCACACACACACACACGCACGCACACACACACACACACATACACACACACACACACGCGCAGACACACGCATGCACACACATACACACACGCACGCACACATGCACGCACACACACAGACACACACATGCACACACACATGCGCAGACACACGCAGACACACACACAGACGCAGACACACACACACAGACACATACACACACACACACAAACACACACGCACAAACACACACACGCACACACACACACACACATATACACACACACACGCACGCGCAGACACACGCATGCACAAACATACCTACTCACACACACGCACACGCACACGTACACACACGCACGCACACACGCACACACACATGCACACACACACGCGCACACACGCACACATACACACACACATGCACACGCACAGACACACACACACACACACACACACACAGACAAACACACACGCAGACACACACACACACGCTCACACACACACACACATACACACACGCACGCACACACGCACACACGCACGCACGCACACACGCACACACACATGCACACACACACGCGCACACACGCACACATACACACACACACGCACACACACAGACACACACACACACAGACAAACACACACACACACGCAGACACGCACACACACGCTCACACGCACACACACGCTCACACACACACAGACACACACACACAGACATGCACGCACACACACACGCACACACACAGACGCACACACACACACACACGCTCACACACACACACATACACACACGCACGCACACACGCACGCACACACGCACACACACATGCACACACATGCACACACACGCGCACACACGCACACATACACACACACACACACACACAGACACACACACACACACACACAGACAAACACACACACACGCAGACACACACACACACGCTCACACACAGACACACACGCGCACACACGCACACACACGCACACACACACACACACAGATGTAATCAGTGCAGGCCTCGCTGCTCTGCAGTGATGTGGTTTCGGGTCATTTATCTTCGTCGGTGAAGCAGTAATAAGTGACTCCTCTGCCGTCCCGTGAGCATGAGAGCAGTAACTCTGTGTGGACGTCGCAGGAGTCGCTTATTTAGGACGCTTCCAGCTTTTGGAACAGACTGGGTGAGCCCCCCACCCAGTCTGCAGGGTGAGCCCCCCACCCAGTCTGCAGGGTGAGCCCCCCACCCAGTCTGCAGGGCGAGCCCCACCCAGTCTGCAGGGTGATCCCCACCCAGTCTGCAGGGTGCGGGACTCGGTGGAGACATCACTGCTGCAGGGTAGATGCATTGTGGGAGTCTTTCACGTGATGAGACTGATGTATATATATATATATATATATATATATATATATATATATATATATATATATATATATATATATATATATATATATATATATAATATAAGTGTTGCCACATCAGTTTGGCAACACAGTATGTCAAATGTTTTTTTCCACGGCAACATTTTTACTGCCCACATAAGTGAAGTCAGTCAGTCGGAGCCCCAGAAAGCTTTGGCTCTGAGTTCCTGTCTCACGGCTCGGTGCAGGAGAACCGGGTTCTGCATCCAGAGCCGTGTCCTGCGATGCCGGTGGCTCTGAGCCGCTGATCCGAGCCTCTCACTGCTCTGAAGCTCCTGCTGTTGTTGTTCACTTTGAAACTTCTTACCGGACGTGTGTGACTCACCAGAAAGAATTCTGCTTTTACTCCATTAAAACCACAGGAAGCTGCAATCAAAGACGGCAGTTTAAGTGGCACCCAAAGGGGCCGAGCTGTGGTCCCTCCTTCAAGAGGGGAAAGAACAGGTCAAAGCTTTGCATGCAAAGTCAAAATATATTTATATTTATTCTGTTGCCTTTATGAAACGTGGTAGAAGGGTTTGTTTGCTTTATTGTTAAAGAAACTCCACGTGGTATATTTTAACGAGTTAGTCATTTTGTGGTCACAGATTTATTTGATGCTGAAATATATCCCAGAATCATAATTTCAACTATTTCTTTAAGTAATCAATAAGTTGCGTGGGGGAAAACAAAATTATACACTTAAATTGCTTTTTTATGTGCTCCATATTAACATTTAATTCCCTCAATGTGGGTCTCAAGCATAAATGAGACCATGTGAGAAGTTTAGAGGCTGAATATCCCAAAAAGGGATGTTTAGTCTTTATTCCTTGATCATGCATTTTGTTTTATAAGCGTATCATTTGTTTTTTATGTGAAATCTTGATCAAATTATTGCTCTCAGACAAATGTAGTAGAGTAAAAAGTACAATAATTTACTTAAATGTTAGAAGTAGCATCAAGTAAAGTACAAGTATCTTAGGATTTTACTTAAGTTCACACTTTTTAGGAAACAATTCATACAATTTGATTACATCACCTAAAGTATGTGGTTCTCTAGAAATTGTATTATTGTTGATTAAAGTAAAATACATGTTTTTTTATTTACAAAATGTACAATGTGTAACTTTAAAGGTGCACAACACGATATTCAACACGATCAATGTGTATATGTCTTGAGAAGAGCAGTCAGTATAAACTCATCAAATATTTGTACAAATTATTGCTATATTTACATTTTGATAACAAAAGGAAACAAAACGACTGAATACAAACGACACAAACACACAACACAAGGACAAGAAAACATATAAATATGATATACTTCTACAAGGTTTAAGGTTTCTAAACATTGTTCTTAAACACTTCTTCAACTAAAACTAAAAGTATTTTTTAAGCGTCGTCGTCTCTGTAAATATCCGTAGAAATATTCTGTCCTCCGTGAATATAGTTCCCCTGAGTGTACATTCAACCTAAGTGTTTTCCTATAAAAAAAAAAAAACCTCAACTGAAATATGGAAATATTACACAGGTTTTTTCCTAACGCCGGCTCCAGAACGAGCTCAGAGAGTTTCATGTTAACGACGTTAAAGGTCTGAAGTTGATCACCTCGGCGTTTTATTATGACAGCTTTAATTGGAGTGTGGAAATATTCACATATTTTCCCCCTCAAAGACACGTCCTCGCTCTGGCTCGGGCTCGTTTAACGTTAACAAGATTAAGGTCCTGTGTTGACCGCCGCGAGAGTGTGACGGCCCTCGAGCGGACTGTGGAAATATGCACATATTCTTCGCTGAAATTCAGCCGTTGAACCGAGTCCAAGCATGTAATGTTAACAGCATTAAGGTCTTAAGTTGACTGCGTAAGTGTTTGTTTTTTTCGTCTGCCACGGGGACATAAGAAAATGTCATGTGCATAGTTTCCTGAAATAAACTCTTTGAAGTGTCTACATAATGTTTACTCTATCAGTTTATTGTGTGAGTTTAGCACCATTAACCCTTTGTTTAAAGCCAGAGAGGTCAAATGGATTAAAAGTACCAATTAGGTTTTTTTACGGCTAATAAGGTGCACACATTGTATATGTGTGTATATGTATGTATATGTGTGTGTGTGTGTGTATGTGTACATGTATGAGGGTGTGTATCTGCGCATATACATATGTATGTGTATTTGCGGGTCTACTCCTATGTATTGTTATTTTTATGTGTATGATTATATGCATGTATATCTTTTATATACATGTATTACACAACGTTTTCTTTATATGCATATCTAGAAAATCAATAAAAAAAATCCCAAAAAAAAAAAAAAGGTGCGCACATTGCATCTCCGTGAAACTAGTTGCACAGATGTTCAGGTGGATGTGTGGCATTTCTTTACAGATACATATAATAATAATTATAATAACTGAAAACGTGCACTCAGTTGAGTGCAGGTATGTTCTTAACAACGATCACTGCTGCATTGTGTGATTGAATGAATACAACCCCCATCATATGACACACAAACAACACAACAAACAGAGACGTATGCAGAACAATCGCTGAATTAAACATTGCATACGATCTTGACCGAAACTAAATAAACTTGCCAAGCTGTCTGCCTGCTTCAAAGCGGCTGAGGTGGCGGTGGTGTACTCAGCAGCGGTTAGCACAAACACAATGCAACACAATTCATTCAAACTAAAGAACAAGCTGCAATGAATGCAGACAATCGTATAAGAAACATGATACAATGTTGCCACAAAAACACATTTAAACTCACCGAGCTGTGCTGCAGAGTGGCGGCGATGCACTCAACAGTGAATGATCTGCTAGTTCAGTGGCAGCATGAATCAGGCAACGAGAGGCGTTTTTATAAAGTTTGAGCCACTGCAGCAACCGGTGGTCCTTGAGCATTCAACCATAACTGGGCACCCGAAAGTATAAGGCAGTTCACTCCCGCAGAACGTGAGATTAGCCTTGGACGGACATAGAGACGCACACTCACTCACTCACTCACTCGTTCGCTCGCTCCAGGACGCTCACCGGTCTGATGATAATGATAATTCAAATTGTCAACACAAGTTGCGGTGACGTCTGATGACAATGGGGCTTTTCATGGCGCCACTTTACGCGTAAACCTTTATTTAAAATCAGAAAGTGAGATCCTGAGTTCGCTCACAAAAGATCGAGACCCCTACCAAAGGTCAGTGATGCCCGGATTGGACTGTCACCAAGGCGTGACTAATCAGCGTCAGACAGTCAGCAGCCGCCGCCAATCGGCATCAGGCGGTCAGGCGGCGTAACCAATCAGAGTCAAGCGCATAGATTTAAACTCACATCGTCTCTTTTTATACATCTCTCTTTTCTCAATCCCTCCACAGAGGCTTCCCCGCGAGGAGCTCTACATGCCGCCGATCGTCATCAAAGTCATCGACAACCGTCAGTTCGGGAGGAAGCCGGTGGTCGGGCAGTGCACCATCCGGTCGCTGGAGGAGTATCGGTGCACGGAGGAGGAAGGAGAGGCGGAGGAAGAGGAAGAGGAGGAGGGATGGAGACGTAAGACGCGGATGGATATGAACTCGTCCGGCGGAGAGCTGGACTGGTGGTCAATGCTAAACGTGTGTGTGTGTGTGTGTGTGTGTGTGTGTGTGTGTGTGTGTGTGTGCAGGTGAGACGCCCCACTTAACCAGCGGGGAGGTTTTCATTGACATCGATGACGAGGAGCCGCTCATGCACGACCAGGTAAAGCGTCCACAACGCGTTATTTCTGAGCAATAAGTGCTGCTATCTTTATGTAAAGAGCACAACCATCATTTAATACTTCATTATTTAAGATAAATATGTTGCTCTACGGCACATAAACAGATCTAAAAGCTTTTAGACTTTGAAGTGCTGCCCAATCTATTTTAAATGTAGGCGTTAAAGTCCTGATTTATTTAACGACATCTGTTTTTACTGGTGACAAACGCCTTTTTCCTGTATAAGCTACTCCACAATAAAAGCAATCAACGAGATTAAATTACCATTATGCTGACATGCATGCGTGTGTTGACGACTTAAATCCAGTGCGGGATCCATAGATTGCTGTCACCGGAGAAAAGATGCTGCTGCTCGCTTTAGTTTGGTGACAGAAACACTGAAGCTGAACTTTCGTTCTCCAGTTTCTCGTCATTACAGCGAATCTGACTGTAAGTGGTTTAATTCCCATTAATCCAGCGTTTTTTTTTTTCTTTCCCGAAAGCACGCAGGAGGAATGTGTGTGTGTGTGTGTGTGTGTGTGTGTGTGTGTGTGTGTGTGTGTGTGTGTGTGTGTGTGTGTGTGTCCTGACATTTCTCCTGATGCTCGTTCCTCTGTGCATCTTTTGTGTGAGTGTGTAAACGTGTGCTTTTTGTTGCGCGGGGTGTAAAGGGCAAGTATGAAACACTCAGTTTTCCCTCTGTGTGTGTGTGTGTGTGTGTGTGTGTGTGTGTGTGTGTGTGTGTGTGTGTGTGTTACCAGCAGCATAAATAAACATGTTCTGACATGATGACATGGCAACCGTCTCTGTGGTCGGTGGTTACCGTGGGGACCGCGAGACCCGCGCTCGTCACCAATCATTACCGCTCTCTCTCTCTCTCGCTCTCTCTCTCTCTCGCTCTCTCTCTCTCTCGCTCTCTCTCTCTCTCTTTCTCTCCGTCTCCTTTCTCCAAGTTTAAGACATTTAGTTCTTCCTCTCTCTCTTCGTTTCTTTCTCTCTGTCTTTCAAAGAAGGAACATGGAAACTATTTTCAAATCAACCTAATCCCTGTTTCTCTAGTTTCAGACTCACACACTCCTATGCACACACTCCTATGCACACTCCTACGCACACACTCCTATGCACACACTCCTATACACACTCCTATGCACACTCCTACGCACACACTCCTATGCACACACTCCTATGCACACTCCTACGCACACACTCCTATGCACACACTCCTATGCACACACTCCTATGCACACACTCCTATGCACACTCCTACGCACACACTCCTATGCACACACTCCTATACACACTCCTATGCACACTCCTACGCACACACTCCTATGCACACACTCCTATGCACACACTCCTATGCACACACTCCTATGCACACTCCTATGCACACTCCTACGCACACACTCCTATGCACACACTCCTATGCACACACTCCTATGCACACACTCCTATGCACACTCCTACGCACACACTCCTATGCACACACTCCTACGCACACACTCCTATGCACACACTCCTATGCACACACTCCTACGCACACACTCCTATGCACACACTCCTATACACACTCCTATGCACACTCCTACGCACACACTCCTATGCACACACTCCTATGCACACACTCCTATGCACACACTCCTATGAACACACTCCTATGCACACACTCCCATGCACACACTCCTATGCACACACTCCTATGCACACTCCTACGCACACACTCCTATGCACACACTCCTATGCACACACTCCTATGCACACACTCCTATGAACACACTCCTATGCACACACTCCCATGCACACACTCCTATGCACACACTCCTATGCACACACTCCTATGCACACACTCCTGTGCACACACTCCTATGCACACACTCCTGTGCACACACTCCTATGCACACGCTCTTATGCACACACTCCTATGCACACACTCCTATGCACACACTCCTATCCACACGCTCTTATGCACACACTCCTATGCACACACTCCTATGCACACACTCCTATCCACACACTCCTATCCACACACTCCTATACACACGCTCTTATGCACACACTCCTATGCACACACTCCTATGCACACACTCCTATACACACTCCTATGCACACACTCCTATACACACTCCTATGCACACACTCCTATGCACACACTCCTATCCACACACTCCTATCCACACACTCCTATACACACGCTCTTATGCACACACTCCTATGCACACACTCCTATCCACACACTCCTATGCACACACTCTTGTGCACACTCGTATGCACACTCCTATGAACACACTCCTATGCACACACTCCTATACACACACTCCTATACACACTCCTATGCACACACTCCTATGCACACACTCCTATCCACACACTCCTATCCACACACTCCTATACACACACTCTTATGCACACACTCCTATGCACACACTCTTATGCACACTCTTATGCACACTCCTATGCACACACTCCTATCCACACACTCCTATGCACACACTCCTATGCACACACTCCTATCCACACACTCCTATGCACACACTCCTATCCACACACTCCTATGCACACACTCCTATGCACACACTCCTATGCACACACTGCTAGCTGTTAGCTTCATATTTCCTTTGCAGACATGAGAGAGACATATCAGCTAACGCAAATAAGTTCGTAAACACACGAAACAACCTCTTATTGAATGACACACACACACACACACACACACACACACACACAAACACAGTGTGGTCTAATAAATGGTTTCATTGTGTATATTAGCAAATAGAAGATTGCATTGATCCAGGAGACAGCATAATTTGATTCTATTGGTTTGGCAGACTGCGTGAGGCTTACATACACATGCACATAAATAACACACACACACACACACACACACACACACACACACACACACACACAGAGGCCACAGCTATCCTTTGTATAATCACGTTCATACCAATGGACTAAAGGGAACGCACCGTCATCAAACCGACGTCCATAAACAAACCAACGTGAAAAAAACACTTTGTGTTTTTAATGTTGTTGTTGCGTTTACTAAAAATAGAAATTTTTAGTAAATGCAAAACAAATTTTTCTTTGTTTCTCCTCTCCTCACCATATCTCCTATCTCCTTCTCTCCTCTCATCCTCTTTCATTTATCTCTCAACTCCTCTCTTCCCTCCTTGTAACATCTTCGTTCTCTTATCTCTTGTCTCCTTGTCTCCTTGTGCCTTTTCTTTCTCTCCTTGCTTCAACTCTATTTGGCTCTTCTCCACGTCCCTTGTTTCCTCTCCATTTCCTCCCCTCCTTCTCTCTTATCCTTGTCCCCTGTTTCCTCTTTCCTCTAAACATCACACTCTTCTCTCATCTCCTTGTCTCATCTCCTCGCGCCTCCTTCCTTTTGTCTCTTCCCCTTCTCTTATCTCATCTTATGTCTAGTTCCTCCTCTCTACTTTGTTTTCTCTCAACTCCTCTCCTGTCATCTCTTCCGTTTCATCCCTCCTTCTCACATCTCCTTTCTCTCGTCCTCTCCTCATCTCCTCTCCTTGTCTTAACCCCCACTCCATCTCCTCCCCACCAACTCTCGTCTCCTTTCCCCCCTGTTTCCTTCTTTGCTTTCCTCTTCACCCTACTCATCTGTCTCATATATTTAGTTCCTCCTCTTCCCTTTCTCTCTCTTCTTATTCCTCCTCTCCTTTCTTGCATCCTCACCCCACACCTCCTCTTCTTCCCCTTCTCCCCCACATCTTTCTCCTCATGCTCTACCTCTCCATCCTCCCTCTTTTCATTACCTTTCCACCTCTAACTCCTCCTCCTCTTCCTCGCCCTCACATTATGTTTCTCCATCTTCTCTCTTCTCCTTTTCCTCTCCTCCTTCTATCCTCCTCTCCTGCTACCTTCTTCTACTTCTCTTTCTTACACCCTTATCGTGGTCCGCCTCCTCTTTCCTCTCCACCTCATCCTCCTCTCTTCTCCTCCCTCTCTCCTTCGTCTCAGTGAAGTCTTCCTCCCGAATGTGACCCCTGATGATATAGAGACAGAGCCTGTGGTGTGTGTGTGTGTGTGTGTGTGTGTGTGTGTGTGTGTGTGTGTGTGTGTGTGTGTTTTTTTTACAATGTGCATAAACAAACACAGGGAATCTGTTCCTTGTTAGTTGTCTCCTGTCTCATTATCCCCACTGGAACTCTCCCTCCATCTTTTTTTCATCTCCTTTCCTTGCTGCCTTCATTCACGTTCTTCCTCCTTGGCTTCTTTCCTTCCTCGCACACTTTCTCCTGTTTAATCCTTCTTTCACTCCTTCCTTCCTTCTTTCCTCCTTCTCCGTTGCTCAAGTTCTCCTCTTGCAATGCATCACTTCCTATACCTCTATCGTTTCTTACTTTCTTCCCGCTTTCCTTCCTTCCTTCTACTCTTTTCCTTGCATAATCCCTCCTCTTTTCTTTCATTTCTTCCTGTATATCCCTTTATCCTACCTTTCCTTCTGTCTCTCTTCCATCCTTCTCTTCCTCTTTGACCTGCTTCTCTCCATCTCTACCTCCATCCCTCCTTTCATTCATCCTCCCTTCTCTGCTTTGTTTCCTCTAAGCACTTCCCTCCATCTTTCTACCTTTTCTCTCCATACCTTTTCTCTCTTCTTCATCGTTTTCACTCCATTTGTATTTCCCTCCATTGTGACATTCCTCTCTTCCTCTTCCCCCAGCCCGCTCCCTTCCTCCCCGTAACTCTTTCTCTCATTCCTTCTTTCCTTCTCAATCTATCAAGCTGACAGTAGTTTTAATGTGGTAGCTCATTACAGGGCATGTGGCCCTCCTCCTTTTTCTTCTTCTCTCCCTTCATTGTTGTGGTTCATCAACCACTCGTCTCCTCTGTGATCCCTCCATCATCTTCAAATCCTCGCTGGTCTTTCATTTATTTGTGTGTTCGTCTTTGTTATCCCGTTTTCCCACAAGCGCCACTACAGCTACACACACACACACACACACACACACACACACACACACACGTCATGGCGTTTCAAACCCAAAACTATTTAACATCCACAAAAGCTGTTTCTCTTTCTCTCTGCTCTTCATTTAACGTAAGGAAAGACATCATGGGACTGTCTCTAATATACGTCTGTTACCTCATACTTACGACACCGACCCCAAACCACACACACAAACACACACTCACTCATTTACACACACATCATTTTTCTCTCCATTCCCAATGGTCTTAATGTGTTTGTTGGGGGCGGCACTGAATGTTTTGTGACATGGGAGGTCCAGAAATATACAGTTGGAGTGAAGCTAATGTGCGTCAGGAGGTCGGAGTCCAAGTGGGGATGATGACATGGTTTCACACGCCCGGTCATTAATGCACCCCTCCAATTACAGACATCAAAACATCTCTGCGTGGATACGACAACACTTGTCGTTTTTGCGCGCTTGTGGGCCCAAAATGTTTACAGCAAATAAGAAACCATTCTCATTGTAACGGATCCCCGTGTATGAAGTGGCATGACACTTACTGCTGGTGAAATTACTCCTTTATCTTCTTCCTTTGGGTCAAAATAGATTCAATACACTGGGCAAACAAAGCAGACAATCAACCTAAAACAATAAACCTTCCATGGGGTTATTTACACTCATCATGCTGGATATGAACGTATTTTGATTGATAGACATCTTGATTAGATTGTAGTCGGTATAACGCTGTACAATTTAGCAGCAGTACAACATCCTACCCACCAAATGGCTATAAAGTCGTCAAAAACTGAACAGTATCTCTTTGACAAAGATGAATGCATCAAAAAAGTTGAAACAAACACAGGACTTTCACCCAGGAGAACACTGTTCGTGTCCTGCGCTGAACCAACAGTCAACCCGTAATAATTTGATTACTTAACTTTCATACGTATCTTAATACACGTAACAAATGTCCTTATATATGTAGTTGATACACATATTTACAAACACAGGACTTTCACCCAGGAGAACACTGTTCATGTCCCGTGCGGAACCAACAGTCAACCCGTAATAATTTGATTACTTAACTTTCATACGTATCTTAATATACGTAACAAATGTCCTTATATATGTAGTTGATACACATATTTACAAACACAGGACTTTCACCCAGGAGAACACTGTTCATGTCCCGTGCGGAACCAACAGTCAACCCGTAATAATTTGATTACTTAACTTTCAAACGTATCTTAATATACGTAACAAATGTCCTTATATATGTGGTTGATACTCATAACACACATCTTTACAAACACAGGAATTTCACCCAGGAGAACACTGTTCGTGTCCTGCGCTGAACCAACAGTCAACCCATAATAAATAAATGAGACCCGGAAAATACATTTAAAGGACATGACGTGCAAAAAGTGATTTAAAATGGGCATACTATTCGTACCCCTTCCCTCGAGATCCCTTTGCCCGTGACACATACGCTGACTTTCAGTCTCCAGGATGCGTGGAGCCTCCATTTCCCACAATGCAACCAGCAGCATCTTTTCACTAGATATTCAAAAGTCCACACCCAGTTTGTAACACAGGCTTTTGGGTATAAACGGCCAGTTTCTAAGCCCAGACATCTTTAGGGTTATTTTCTCAGCCTTTTCACTGGTAGTACTTACATAAGTATGTGAGAGTAATACAGTAGAACGTGTACCATTACTAGTCCAACTGCTGATATGACAATATTACTAGTATTTGCAGTAAATCTGCAGGTTATTTCCGCGTCCTCGCTGGTGTTTTACAGCATCCCTGCCTCGCCCTTCCTGTCGTCTTCTTCTTCTTCTGCTCCCCCGTGTGCTCAGCTCCTCCGTGACCTCATGTAAACACTTTGTCTTTCTAATCTGAGCCTCTGTCGCGTCCGATCAGCCTCCACCCGGCGCCGCTGTCGGCACCTTGCAGAACGGGAAAGAACATGTTTGATTTAAGTCAGTTTTTCCCCTCACAGAACAAGGCTTTTTCATTCATTGTTGCTGTTTTGGGGGGAAACACATGGCGGTGTGTTTGAGTCACTAATATGTCCGGTGATGTTAGTAAGCAACGTCTAATGATGTTAGCGTTAAAGAATAGTGTGTTTCATGTGTGTGCCAACCATTACGGATTATATGAAGTCATTTAAATGGCTTGTTTATTCAGTTCATAACACTGGTATGTGATGCTAATATTGTGGCTAACCCTAACCAGCTAACCTGTGAGTGTGTATGTTTCTACGTGTGTGTGTGTGTGCATGTGTTTCGTAGCTTGCAGATGGATCCGGCTCCGCTCTCATTAACCTTTCCGCCTCTAGTTCCAGCCTTCATGTAGGTAACAAACTCACCTTTCAACTCATTTCATTCATTCATGTTCAAACGCTTCACCAGAATGTCAAACCTACTTTTCATCTACTTGTTTTATTCCATGATTTGTTACCATCCATGACATTTTCCTTCTTTTCCCCCATTTATTCATTCAAATGCTAGTGATGTCAGAGAGTAAAGTTGATACTTGTTATATATCTGTTCACATTGGCAACATAAATACAAGCCTGCAGTCACTTCCCTAACCTTAAATTCATGATTTAAAAGCACGTTGTATAGTAATATAAACGGTAATAAAACCAGGACCGACACTGGGATGTATTTAGATATGTAACATTAAGTTACATCATCTCAAAATGTAAGACCTTTGTGATAACAAATAAGACTTTTCGAAACATTTCATGACCAAATGTTACGGGATAGTTCGGATTATTTGAAGTGTTTTTTTTGAAGACCCCGTCATCAGTATATTGCCCGTAGTAGATTACGTAGAATAAATCCAAGTGCATGTTATATTTAAGATAGTTTCACCAATTTACCTCGCCGTTAACTATACTCTCTTCAATGCCACCGGACTCCTTTGACAAAAAACTGTAATTTAACTTTGCAGAACAACTAACGTTGGTGTTTTAAATTGTTAGTTTGAATTCATCAAAGTCACACAATAACACAACATGACTAACTGATCAAGGCAACAGAAGAGCGACCAGTGTTCTGCAAGGAAACATGACAGTTTAAATTGTTTTTAAATGGCATCTCGTGGCTTTGAAGAGAGCGTACAAGGTATATTATAAGAATAGCAGACACTTAAACTGATATTGATATTTTTATGTGTCTTAAATACGATAAATAACCTTTTAAGGGCCGCAAATGCTACAAAGATGGTAAATCACCAACGACTGCCTGTACAATAGCTGTGGTAAAAATGCATAGAAACCTGTGTTGCATGCATCATGAGAACGGTCATCAAAGATATTACATGATGTGCATAAGGCACTAAACCTATTGATGAAGTTTATTTAATACGAGACACCGATGGATGACACTGGCTGCGCAGAGATGAAGGTCGACGTGGACGGAGTGCGAAATGAAAAATGATGAAATGAAAAACTTCTTTTTTACGTTTCGCTTTTTTTGGTCGCGACCGAGGAAAATGCTCTCTCCTGAAGAAACCCTGTTCCTTTTTTTTTGGTTACGGAGCGACGCGCGCCGAGCCGTGCGGTTACAGGAGAAACCCGATCCCCGGGGTTTCGAACGCGCTCCTTGTTACATTCTTCCGTTTTATTTATCTAAGCCAGGTCAATTCGAAGACTTCGCTTGACCCGGACCAGACTGAGCACACAAATACACGCATCCAGTAGTGCTCTGCTCCCTCCTCGCTCGACAGTAATTGGGGCTGATTTCTTTCTCTCCAAACATAGATATTTGTTTTATTAAGGGTCAGATATTGAAACCAGTCAAATTAAAGGCTCTGCTTTCTGCCTGGCCGGGGCCAAAGTCAACAGAGCTGCTATAGATCCTCTATACCGCAACCCTCTGTAAGCAGACAGTTACTAAAGGGCCGAGGGTGGATAAACGAGAGAGGGTTAAAGAGGGGGAAAGTGACTTAAAGAGAAGCAGAGGGAACGAAAAGAATCAGCTCGACTTGAAATTAGGAAAAAAAAAGAGGGCGGACTAATATCTCGTGGCACCAGAGAAACGAAAGCTTTCTCTCTCATGTGCCGTAAATCCTGGCTTCTTAATCTCTGGGTCGCGACCAAAAAACGGGTCATGGGCGTACGTCTGATGATTACCAGATTACTGCAGCCAAGTGTGTGTGTGTGTGTGTGTGTATGTGTGTGTGTGCGCAGAGCGGCTTCCAAGGCGGATCAGGCGGCTTCGGTTTCAGAGTCTGAGAAGTTTAAGAAGATCGGCTGTCGGTAGCGTCATGGCTCCTCAAACCTCGGGGGCACCGACCTCCCTTCGAGATATTTTCAGATCTAACGGAAAATGAACGTTTTGTGTGTCGCGTTTCAGCATCCAGGCTTGATGATTGGTTTTGCATCAAACCAGCCTTCTCTTTTTTCTTTTTCCCCCTCCTTTAGGTAGTTGCAAAAAAACATTGCGGTTGTGCCGCGTCTATCCTGTACCATTAATTCTCATGAAAAACTATCCCAGTTCATCGCCAGAAAACTGTCACACCGGGTTTTAATCCCACTCTGAAAACGTGGTCGTTTGCCTCTTGTTCCGTAAATCCTTCCTGGCTGCTTTTTTAGAAACAGACAAACCAACTGAAATGGCTTCATGCCAGCTGACTTTGTGGCATTTTTTTTGGTGGTGGGAGGGGGTGGGGGGGTGTATGAAAAACACACATTTATGGCCCCATAATGACACTGTGACCAGGAACAAGATGTTGAAATAGCTCAGTAAATCATTGTTGTTTTTCTTGTTCTTGCTAATTACAAACCGCAGACTGCTGTTCACCTCCAGAATCTGAACGCGGCACATATTTTGCTGCCCAGAATGTCTTCCAAATGTGGACTTCTGGACTTACTTTTATAAGTCCACCAGTTAGACTTTAGCACATCGGACACTTCAGAAGCTTCTATGCATCAAATGATTATGTTATATATGAGTAATCCATCGTAGTGATGCATGTTTTTGAGGAGGAAGAATGTGATAGATATCTCTCCTTCATAGTTATAGTTAAACCTTGATTTGACCGACAGGTGTTTATGAGACTTTTATAGCGCAAATAACCAAAGAATCCACAACTGCAACTTTTTTGAGAAGCCGCAAGAGTCGTCACTTCAAATTAAAGCTGTTAAAAGTCAACTGAATGGTCTGAAAACGGTATTCCCTGCATGATTCAACGGTGGCTATTGTTGCTAATGCTACAACCCGGTTGTTATTTAGCGTTTTCCCAAACTAGCCAGAAATCTGACATGCATCATTTCCTGCAAGAGCTGTCGATGCCCGTGCAGCAGGAGTGTAGGCCGGCCAGTGGAAAAGCTTTCAGGCACCCGATGTCGATGCAGTCACTACTGTGTAATGTCAATCAGTGATTGGGAACAAGACATGTATTTATGTGAAAATGCCACAGATTTTTACTTGAGGTTTGGTGCTGTGCCTTTTGAAACCGCAGCGGAAGGAATGACAAACACACACAAACAGCTCTGCTGAAACATCGATTCCAGTCTTTTTCACATTCTTCACATTGACAAGTTTATTTTGGAGATGCAAAAAATCCAGCGCTGGTTTTTGGACAGAATGGCTCAGGACATTCTCCTCGAGCTGTCGCCGTGTCCAGTCCATATTTCCTAGACCAAATACGTCATAACAGGTCAATAAGGTCAATGAGTCTCCTTCAGTTGTGTCTGAGTAATGCAGCTTTTTCGTCCCCTATCCTTGCGACACCTTCAGGGACAAATAGCTGGCAACACCACGCATGTACGGTGTGATAGGCAAGGGCCTTTGGACCAGTCAGTATCCTAAAACAACGAAAAAGTAGTCCTTCTTCTTCATGCATTTTCCTAAGAAAGTCCAGCATCACGTGTCAATTTTTGCTCGTTACATCCTTGGTTAGTAGAAGATGGTTAAATACTTGGTTAGGTGTAGTAGAAGATGGTTAAATACTTGGTTTGGTGTAGTAGAAGATGGCTAAATACTTGGTTTGGTGTAGTAGAAGATGGTTAAATACTTGGTTTGGTGTAGTAGAAGATGGCTAAATA
Source organism: Taurulus bubalis (assembly GCF_910589615.1). Taxonomy (NCBI): domain Eukaryota; kingdom Metazoa; phylum Chordata; class Actinopteri; order Perciformes; family Cottidae; genus Taurulus; species Taurulus bubalis. Next base: position 37,453,237 of record NC_136591.1, on the reverse strand, counting down.
CTTGGTTTGGTGTAGTAGAAGATGGTTAAATACTTGGTTTGGTGTAGTAGAAGATGGCTAAATACTTGGTTTGGTGTAGTAGAAGATGATTAAATACTTGGTTAGGTGTAGTAGCAGATGATGAAATACTTGGTTAGGTGTAGTAGCAGATGATTAAATACTTGGTTAGGTGTAGTAACAGATGATGAAATACTTGGTTTGGTGTAGTAACAGATGATGAAATACTTGGTTTGGTGTAGAAGAAGATGATGAAATACTTGGTGAGGTGTAGAAGAAGATGATGAAATACTTAGTTAGGTGTAGTAGAAGATGGTGAAATACTTGGTGAGGTGTAGTAGAAGATGGCTAAATACTTGGTTAGGTGTAGAAGAAGATGATGAAATACTTGGTTAGGTGTAGTAGAAGATGGTGAAATACTTGGTTAGGTGTAGTAGCAGATGGTGAAATACTTGGTTAGGTGTAGAAGAAGATGATGAAATACTTGGTTAGGTGTAGTAGAAGATGATGAAATACTTGGTGAGGTGTAGTAGAAGATGGTGAAATACTTAGTTAGGTGTAGTAGCAGATGATGAAATACTTGGTGAGGTGTAGTAGAAGATGGCTAAATACTTGGTTAGGTGTAGAAGAAGATGATGAAATACTTGGTTAGGTGTAGTAGAAGATGGTGAAATACTTGGTTAGGTGTAGTAGCAGATGGTGAAATACTTGGTTTGGTGTAGTAGAAGATGGTTAAATACTTAGTTAGGTGTAGTAGAATATAGGGAAATACTTGGTTTGGTGTAGTAGAAGATGGTAACATACTTGGTGAGGTGTAGTAGAAGATGGTGAAATACTTGGTGAGGTGTAGAAGAAGATGATGAAATACTTGGTGAGGTGTAGTAGAAGATGGTAACATACTTGGTTAGGTGTAGTAGAAGATGGTGAAATACTTGGTTTGGTGTAGTAGAAGATGGTGAAATACTTGGTTAGGTGTAGTAGAATATAGGGAAATACTTGGTGAGGTGTAGTAGAAGATGGTGAAATACTTGGTGAGGTGTAGTAGAAGATGGTGAAATACTTGGTTAGGTGTAGAAGAAGATGGTGAAATACTTGGTGAGGTGTAGAAGAAGATGGTGAATCACTTGGTTTGGTTTAGATAACGAAACTACCTGATTAGGTTTATTTAGAATCGTGGTTTGGCTTAAATTAACTTTAATTATTTATATAAACGACTGTTTTTTGCTTGACCCAACCCCGCACTTCCCATCAGCCCCTGTGTTTTTTCTGCCGCCTTGTAAAAACAATATATTTTATGGTTTATCAAAAACGCCAAATGAGGCAATATCTTGAACCCGGGACAAGGAGCAACGGAGCTGTTCCGGAGGATTGTTTTGGCGACACGTTTTCCTTGAATTATCCTCCCACCCGTATTTAATACAACCTCCTCACAGGGTTACATCATGTGAGGTCACGTGACGTTCCACAGCTCACACTGTACACTTAACTCACCCTGGCACTCCTCACTGTTATCACTTTTATTTACACGTTGTGGGCAGTTTGAGAGCAACTTCTCGGTGATTAATCGTCAACGAAAAAGCTCTCCATCAGTCGGACACCATTCTTCCAGCTCCCGGGTTGCCGCTTTGACCTCTGACCTCTTCCACCGGACGGGATTTCCCCTTAAAAAAAAAGCATTCATGCAGCAGCGCAGAGCTCTTACGTAAACCCAGTCGCTCCGCTGGCGGAGTTCTTGGCAGTGCCAGTCTGGGTTTCTGGTTAGCCTGGCTTTCCCTGCAGGGCGTAATGATAGCCTGCAAACCACAGCGACACCCTGAGCAGACCGCTGCATGTACGCTAAACACGCTAAACACGCTAAGCACCCGCCGCAGTCTGCAGCGCTGCGCCGGCCGCCGTAATCTGTCTGAATCAGGAGCCGCGCACTCGAGTGAACACACCTTGACACACAATTCCTGGCGCCTCTGTCATCAATGCCTGGGCTGCACACAGAGGGCACGTTAACACACACCAGACACTTCATGGCTCAGACACAGTGTGTGTGTGTGTGTGTGTGTGTCATGTCCTCCACGTGCTGCCCTTTTCCATGCCATGCTGCCACTTTGGAAAAATGAGGAACTCCATAGTTTTCCCCCCTTCAGCGTGTGTGTGTGTGTGTGTGTGTGTGTGTGTGTGTGTGTGTGTGTGTGTGTTTGTGTGTTGTGGGTCTGTGGGAAGTAGGAGAAAGGGGATTCCACACCAACCCAGTGCCATAAGAGCACTTTTGTTCTGCATTCATGCCTACACACACACACACACACACACACACACACACACACACACACACACACACACACACACACACAAAGGAAAAAGTGGTGCATGCGTCATGAGTGTGTTTTAAGCTGGAGTGGTCCTCGGAGGGTTGAAGGTTGCAGGGCGGGGACTGTGTGTGTGTGTGTGTGTGTGTGTGTGTGTGTGTGTGTGTGTGTGTGTGTGTGTGTGTGTGTGTGTGTGAAGGGGTAGGGGCTGGTAGTTTGATCTGTCCCCTCGGTATTCCCCATCGTTGTAGTCGTTGCGTCAGGGCCAACGGGCTGCCATCACACACACACACACACACACACACACACACACACACACACACACACACCAGACACACTCACTCAGACAGAGTTTTTATTTCTGTGAGAAAACACTCCAGAATGAAGGCTTAAATAGAGCGCTGGACGTTGCCAATGTGAACGGAGTTTTAGTAAATTTGATGGATGAGGCAGCTTCATGCTTGATAAAAACACAAAACAGGGTTTCATTCAAAGATGTTATACCCCTCCCTCTAAAAAACATAAAATCACATATAAATCAAAATAACTTGTATCCAAACCACAAAAAGCCATCAGTCAACATTTCAAAACATTATTCTCCAAAACAGAACGACATTGTGAGCGCTGGGGTGACTCATAGCTGTAATAGTGAGACTTTTAACGGCCTTCACCTTCATGCCAGCACTCATTTTGAAATAGAGCGACTTCTTTCTTTCTTTCTTTTAAATGTTTCTCTCAAAATGGTGCATGTTTCACTTTTGGATCGAAACACCTCTGATGTGAACGTATTGCGTATTATGAAAAGTGTTGAAAAGCTTCTTAAGAACGTGTTTAATCCTGCTGTGTCAGTGTTTGGTTGCTCTTTGTGAGCGTTTGTGTGTCTGCATTGATTTAAATTAACTGTCTGACCTGTTTGTTCTTTTAACGCTGACACTAGATGTTACAATGGGTAAGTTTGTGTGTTCATATTAGTGATTCATTACGTATCTCTATAGATCGATAGATCACAAAATACAGCGATGCAAAGTGAGTTTTTCATTAAAACTGCCTTTTTTATCATGAATAAGTTATTTCAATTTCAATTTCTAATTGAACAAATGATCAAATGACACACATGATCAAATAAAAGAGTTTCTCACTCAAAACCCGTCAGATAAAGACACTCGGCAACGCCAAAGAAAACCCATCTGCTTCCTTTTATCCTTCCTCTTGTGTTAGCTTCCTGTTAGCATCTCTTCTGTTAACGGGACGGTTTTGACCCATGTCTTAAATCAGCTGTAAAATACACTACGGGGCAATTTTGACCCATATTTACTTCAAGAAAAAGGCTAAAAAGGCATTTTTTTCAGCAATAGAACTTTAATACAAACAGAAAATGAAAAGCAGAACAAGTCATAACACAACATATAGATTTGCAAGGTCAAACAAACAACAACCAATCAAGCAAATCTTATTTTTATTTTTCAAAACTGACCCTGACAACACAAAGGTCATCATTTCAACCAGAGCATTTTGTTGAAATAGAGGTTCCTGACAAAGTCAAAAAGCCTTGATGCAATAAACACATTGATGTGGTTCTTTTATGCATTTTAAAACCTAAGACGTGCTGACCTGAACACAAGAGGAAGGTTAAACAGCACCTGATGCTCTCCACTGCGGGTCGGTGGTAGTGAAGGTTGCTTGTGTCAAACAAATGAATTGTCGAAATTGTTGACTTAATTCATCTTATTTTTGTGACGTTTCTTTTGTACTTTACTAATGCCGATTACATAACATAATTATTACAAATAACGCTAGCACTTTATAATAAGTGCACACTATTTAGCATTAGTAAAGCATGAATAAACACTGAATTCATCATTTATAAAGAATTCTTCCAACATGAACACTCATTAGTATAAACACAGTTTATTATAATAAACACAGTTATACATGTTTCATTCTTGATTAATAAGCTTGGGTTTTCATACTTTATAAATAAAGGATTCCACATTTGTAAATGAAGTATTAAGGACTAGATGTTTAATAAGATAAATTGTAAAGTCTTAGTAAATGATTAAAACAATACAGCAATTCATGATTAATTCAGCAGTTACTACTTGTTAGTTAAGTATTAGTTAAACATGTTCTGTGACCTTATCTAACGTGAAGACTATCTTTGCTTACAAAGCATTTATATTAGCAGTGTACTTTTTGAAAACTCTGAATGAGCTTTTAAATGGCGCTAAGACACATAAATATGACATAAACATAAAGAACGACTATTAATTATACGACTAAACTCATCTAAACATGAATCGAGCCGCACTAATGAAATGAAGTCTATAAATCATTCAACTGTCTTCATATCCGGGACTTGAAACTGCATGTGTTTGTGAACTGCAGTATATTATACCCAAAATCATCAAAGTCCACTTTTCTGAAGTCAGTGCTTTCTGCCTGAGACAGAATGCACACAAATACAAAAAGTTGCTTCATTTGAACCCAGTTAATAAGTTCAGTTCAGATTTATTCCATCTGCCCCAGTTTAATAAATACGTGACAAGTGGAAAGCAGCAGAGGGATATTATTTTCTTTCATACATAAACATTTTTGCGACTTTCTTGTTTTTTTGCCATAACATGTTTTCGGCTGACGTCCACGTTGCTTTTGTCCACGTTGTGCCTCTGCGTCCTGATGTTGCCCGTTTCCATTGCCTCAGATCGGCCGGATGCCGTGACCTTAATGCCACGGAGCCACCAGAGGCTTTTTTTTATTTTTTTTTACTTGTGTTGACGTGACTTGGCCGGCTCCACATTGCCATGCGATCATTGGAAAAATCATGAAAAGCGGTTCGTTTCTGAGCCCGGCGGCGCGCTGCTCCACAAAAAAAGGCAAACCGGCACTCGCTGCGGGGCCTTTAAAGGTCAAAGGTCATCACGGGAGATCAGGTGTTTAGCAGAATCAATGATGGATGAGAGAAGTTTGTAAGTTTACTGTACAAAAAGCTAAAAAAGGGATTAAAAGAAGATGTATCTCTAGTGTAGGAGTTAAATTATGGAACAACGCTAACATGGATGTAAGAACACATTTTTGGTTTTCAAAAGGATTATTTATTCAAAAAAATTGAGGGTTACAAGTGTGAATGAACAACTGTTTATTTCGAATTAATTATCTGATTTCATTGATAATAATTTAGGATAGGAATATATAAGCACTATGCTTCAACCTGTACCTTTTCAGTCTTTCTGTTTTGTTTATTACATTATTGTATTATTAGTATTGTTATGAATAAAACACACAAACGATGTAGGGTTCATTTCAGGAGCCACGGACAGAGGTCACTTTTTTTCAGTTTATTTGAAAATATGTGGATTTTAATCTAATGCAAACATTGCACGAAAAAAAACAGAATTTTGAATTGTACCAAATAAAAACACACTATCTATGAATGGTTGAGAAAAATATGAAATGTCACAAGTGACGCCCTGCATTCCGACATTCAAAGCGTCCGACTAAATTATCACAATGTTTTCGCGCTCCATTTAGTTTTTCAGCTCGATCGTTTCAACCCGCCGACCTCTGACCTCTGAATCTGTGACCTACAGGACGAGGAGGTCATGGACTGGTGGAGTAAGTTCTACGCCTCGACCGGAGAGAAGAACAAGTACGGGACGTACCTGGAGAGAGGCTTCGACACGCTGAAGGTAAGACGGTCACGACGGAGACTTTTATATGTTCTGACCAAGTGAAATGTACAATCGATGGAAAATAACCAAATGTACTTTGATTATTATTCTGCGTTTTTCAGTCAGGTGAAACATGTTCTGGTTATACAGCAAATACCCTTTTCCCCCAATGTCATGATAACTTATGAGGTATTACGGACATTTTCCGTATTTAAAAATAAAGGTAAATTTGTATGTCACCCTCACACATTTTAATACACGGTTCTACAAAATGAATGATGGCTAGAAAATAACTCACTTTGAGTCATTCTGATTTTCATTCATTGTTCTTTTCACGTATTTATTTGTTCTTTTCATTTACATACTCCAGTCTATATTAAGCAATAAGTGCTTCTACCGCTTTTCTAATAATTTGATCATTCATTGTCTCGGGAAAGAATAAAGAGAAATTAATATTGTGTGTGTGTGTTTGGTAAAAAACAACGTTGGAGAAAAAAAGCATTGGCAGAAGATGGAGACAGTGTAGCCCTTTGTTCCATTTTCTCACAATTTGTTGCTCTAAACTTTACCATTTAAATCACATTTTTGCGCTCCTGCCAGTTCCCCTCCGTCCTCCCAGTCCTCCCATTCTTCCCAGTCCCCCTCTCTTCTCATGCCCCGTCCTCCGTGACATTCTGACCGTTTTTTCCGAACAACCCCGATGACTCATCCGCGTTGAATTCTCCCCGGGATCGCGGTGGCGGCGGGACGGCTTCTGGAGGAACGGGGCCGCTCTCCGAGCGTTGGCGGGTCCGAGACGAGGGATCGCGTCAGCCGTCTGCATTTTTTAGGTTTTGCCTCCTTTCAGAGTCCGCCGCGGTTTACCCAAACCAAACCCGCCCCCCTGAGCCCGGCCGCCATCGCCCACGCTCTCCTCAACCCTTACCCCGATTCTCTCGGCCCCGAACGTCGACCTTTTTCCTCCGGCGGGACTCAAAGCACACGTCAGTCTTCTTGTCTGATGCCCAAACAAATGACTAATCATGTCAGGATTCGGTCTGCTTTTATTTATTTTTATCGCTTTGAAATGAGACCTCTAACCTCTCCCTTGAAAGCCATTTCACATCCGTGCAGCCGCTTCAAGTCGGCCATTTCTCTTCCTTCATGGGGCTTTTGGCTGCTTTTGCAGCTGTGATATCAGTCCTCTGGATGGATCCTCGCATTCATGTGATGCAAAGAGCGTGAAAGCAATATTTAGCTTTATGGAAGATTAATGGCACAGTGAGTAGGGTGTGTTAGTTAGCCATAGATTCCCTCTCGTTTTGGAACAGGCCTTCGTTTTTTCGGCGCCATTTTTGTAGCTTCCTCTTGGGTAACGATCTGGCACCTACGTTTTTAGTTGAGGTCGACGCCCAGAAACATCCCGAACTCAGTAAAATAAGAAAAGGAAAACTTCTAGTGGCTCATGAGTGATAATTGAGAATACTTGAGTCTAAATATTCTTTTTTTTTGCCTTTATTGCACTTTCCGACGAATGTTGGAAGCATCAGTGAAATAAATAGCCGACATATCGTAAAGGTATTCTGAAATGCTCCTCTGAGTGGCAGAAATGTTGCCGCATATCCTCTTGTGTCTTTTTCTTCTAATGAAAACCTTTAAAACATGGCTCGAACTAAAGAGAACAATAACTGCTTTCCCGACAGTCGTTGACCCTTGAACGTCTCTTTCCATTTTTCAAGCCTATTAAATGGGTTCACCCCCGCCGATGGAAACACATCTAAGTCGCCTTTGAGTTTTTTTTTGTGTGTGCGACATTTCAAAACAACTTTGCTCAAACTTCACCCGACAGCCGGATGGAAACTAAAGCGGAAAAAGACCCAATGAGCCGCTGGTTCCGTCGCGGCTTTGCCTCACTTTCACCCTCTCCTCACTCCGACTCTGTGCCAGCGCCTCCTTTTCTATTTACTCCCTCCCTCCTCTCTCCTCCTGTTGCTCTCTTTCCTTTGACAACCCCATTCAGTCAGATCTGCTACTGTCCCGGGGAAGTGAGCCACTGTTTCCAGCCTTTCCATCCCCCCTTTACCTTCCTCTCACCCCGCCGCCTCCTTCCTCCTTCGCCCTCCTCTGGGTTGCTACCGTCGGCCGAGGTGCACTTTCCAGCCTGGCTTTGACCCGAGGTGAACCCTCACTACTTAAATAAATCCTCACCTTTCCTCTCGGCCTCGGCCTTTTCGGCGCCGCCGCGCAGCCTCCTCTGTTGCATCATCGCCCGAGCACTTTGGTCTGGCGCCATCACGGAGGTCCTCTAGAAAATGAGCTGTGGAAATGAGCACGCAATTAACTCCTTTAACTTGATCTTTTGAGAGTAACTTAATCCACTAAATCAACTCTCTGAGCAGGTAAATCATTTGCAGATTTACTCTGTTTTACTATTGATTCTGGTTCAAAGGGAACCAGAATCATCACCGCAGAAGGTCTTTTGTTTTAATGCTGAAGAAAAACACGCAAAAAAACATTTTCCTTTGGTTTGCATCAGAGAGAAGAAACAGAAACCTCTTGGTGGATTAGAAAAGGGCTTTTCAAAGTCAGGCAAAATAGAATGAACATAGCCCCCTATATGTGTATGCATACATACATACATACATACGCAGTTCCTGTTTGCAGCGTCCCCATTGATGTACAGACAACTATTCATAGATGAGCTCTATACTGAAGAAGACTTATCTAAGGAGTGCCTTTTTGTGGCTTTATTGCTGTTTTATTCGGGATAGACATGAACGTAGTAGATGACCTTGCAGAGGCGAATTTCCCCAAGGGTATCAATAAAGAATACTTTCTTTTCTTTCTTTCATGTCAGTGTGTTCAGATTGGACTGAGTGGCGTTTTAAAGTACCTCCATCGGCTGCTGCTGTACTCAGAAGTTATCTGAAGTTAGAATCTATTCAACGCAAGTCTCTACCTTCAGTAAAGTCTCTGTCATCGGCTCCCTCCTTTAGTAATCCTTGTTTTGGGTTTTTATTTTCATCTGCCACAAAGGACGCTGCTGTGTCCGTCCTTGTTATGACTCGGTTCACCTCTCGCTCCCTTCCTTTTCACCTCCTCCCTCCTCTCCCCTTCCTCCCTTGATGCTGGGTTTGGTGCGGGAGGATTGTGTGTTTGTTGTAGTCCAGTGAGCCAGTGTTTCCAGACTCGCTCTTTCATTTGCATCATCCCGGCTTTCTGACCTCCTCAAACTCGGCTTCACCTTCACACAAATAGCAAATCACCAATTTGTCTTTGAATGGGAGTAGTGTGGGCGAGGAAGTGATCGAAGACAGAAAGAAAAGACCCGATGGGCAACCAGGAGGTGATACAAATCTTTAGTTTTGCCGGTTATGGTTCGAATATTGAGCTGATTTCTGTCTTCACTAAAAGGCCGATTTGTGGGCAACAGCTCAACATGGAGAAAAAGACACAACCCCTTTCCATTTTCACACCTTTGAGATTAAAAACCTTCGTGCATTAAGAGATAATGAACCGTGTCTGCAGCTCCAGGCGTCCTTACTGTTTTCAAAAGATTTTGCAGGGTTGACGTGTTATTGTCGGCTAACAGGAAGTTAGCATCACGCTGCTTCCCTTGGACAAAAAGCCAATGAGGACAGTCCGTTAGATTTGGGGTTATTGCAGAAAAAAAGCTCTGTGGCAAATAAACGAGATATTCCTCAAAAATGAAAAAAAAACACTTTAAGGACTTTTGGCAGTCTAATTTAGCTTCTAGTTAGCGACTGCTTTTTTTAAGACTTCGAAATACACAGAAGGGTATTACTGATGTATTTTATGTCGTAGAACAAAACGTTGACATGTTTCTGGGGGTCTTTGTGACTTTAAAGGGTAGATGTATTTGAATACGTTTCTGTATCGTATATCCAGCCTAAACCCCGGCTCTGAACCCTCTCCCTTGGTACTGGGTTTGGTGCTCGAGTAGTGAAATGAACCGCTGTTTCCAGGCCTCTCTTTCGTTTACATCATCCCCCTCATCACTCTCTCTCTCGTTCCTCCCCCTCCATCATCACCCTGCTTTTTCAACTCTTTCACCCCATCTCCGCCCAAGCCTCAGACCTTGTATACCCTTCATTCCTCTCATCTAACCAGCCCTCTTTGTTTAATTAGATGTTACAGCAGATTGAAGATGAACAGACAGTATCTGTGCACAACTTTCAAAAACCTCAAATTGTACATCATATAGGACTTTTTTTTTTTTTTTTGCTCTGCAAAATTTTGTTTTCAATTCAAAGTATTTTATTTGGCCCAAAAAGAGCATTTCAAGGCAAGCAAGCCTGCAAATAGAAGTACACAAGGATTAACAGCAGTGTGCAGTCCATAGCTGTCCATCAATGCCCACAAACCAGTCGGTTTCTATGTGGTTGTTTCACATCTCTTTGTCCTCATTTTTGTTAGTTTGCAGTAGTATTGTGGATGTTCTTGAACGTTTTGTCTCTATTTAGCTTGTTTGCAGTCAATGTGCATATATTTTTAGCAATTTTACATTTTGCATTCTATCTCTTTGTAGACATTTTGGGTCATTTTGGAAGTTGTTTTGTGTCCGTTACATCTAATTCTAATCCCTTTAAAACTCCTTATGCTAATTTTCTGGTTGTTTTGCGCCTCTTTATGGTCAATTAGGTCATTTAGTGATAATGTGTATGTCATTTTGTCCATTTACGTCCATTTTAGTTCTTTTGCGTTTCTTTGTGATTCTTTTGCATCCATGTTTTGTCATTTTGGATCTATTTGAATTAGACGTTTTACAGTTGTAGTTGTTTGGGTATGTTTTTGGTACCTTGGAGCCTCTATTTTAGTAGTTTTGCATCTCTTGTGGTCATTTACTGTTTGTTTTGTGTTTCTTTGTCGTCACGTTCAGTGGTTTGTAGTTGTTTTATGTTCGTTTTGGGTCTTTTAGAGCCTCATTGTGATCGTTTTGGGTCCTTAAGAGGCTTGTTGTGATTGTTTTGGATCCTTAGAGCCTCGTTGTGATCGTTTCGGATCAGTAGAGCCTCATTGTGATCGTTTTGGGTCCTTGAGAGCCTCGTTGTGATCGTTTTGGGTCCTTGAGAGTCTCGTTGTGATCGTTTTGGGTCCTTAGAGCCCCATTGTGATATTTTGGATACTTGAGAGCCTCGTTGTGATCGTTTTGGGTCCTTAGAGCCTCGTTGTGATCGTTTTGGATCTTTAGAGCCTCATTGTGATCGTTTTGGATCCTTAGAGCCTCGTTGTGATCGTTTCGGATCAGTAGAGCCTCATTGTGATCGTTTTGGGTCCTTGAGAGCCTCGTTGTGATCGTTTTGGGTCCTTGAGAGTCTCGTTGTGATCGTTTTGGGTCCTTAGAGCCCCATTGTGATCATTTTGGATACTTGAGAGCCTCGTTGTGATCGTTTTGGGTCCTTAGAGCCTCGTTGCGATCGTTTTGGATCCTTAGAGCCTCATTGTGATCGTTTTGGGTCCTCAGAGCCTCATTGTGATCGTTTTGGGTCCTTGAGAGCCTCGTTGTGATCGTTTTGGGTTGTTGAGAGTCTCGTTGTGATCGTTTTGGGTCCTTAGAGCCCCATTGTGATCATTTTGGATACTTGAGAGCCTCGTTGTGATCGTTTTGGGTCCTTAGAGCCCCATTGTGATCATTTTGGATACTTGAGAGCCTCGTTGTGATTGTTTTGAGTCCTTTAGAGCCTCGTTGTGATCGTGAAGTCAGCCCCCGGTAGGCCCGATCAGTAATCCATTCATGCTGGAGTGAACCACTGTTTCCAGCTCGCTCTCTCAGGGTTCTCCTTTTCAGCGACTGCCATTCTTCCGTGATGGGAACAGAATGGGGGAAAGTGTGTGTGACTGATGTAGACAAACATCACTAATGATAACAGATGGATCATTTTGGGCTTCTGACACATGGACGTCCCTGCCCAGATGTAGTACGTACAGTACACATGTGTGACTGTAACGTGCTGTTGAGCAGCTCTTGGCTCCAATACCACTGGCATTACACCAATGTCCTCAGCTAGGGTGCTATTTCCTTCGCTTCTCATCCTCCTTCCCTTTCCCTCATCCTTCCTTATCTCCTCAACCCCTTTTCTCTTCTTACATTCCTTCCACCGTCCTCTCATCTTTCTTTTTGTTTTCCTTTCTCCCCCCACTCTCTGTTCTCATCTCATCTCCCCTCATTGACCCCATCTCTATCTCTCTCCAATGTCTCGTTCTTTTCTCTTTTTTGCACTCCTTCCATCCCTCTCTCCTCTTGTTATTTGAGTGTCTGGTTGAACAACACTGCCAACACATGTAAACCCCTCTCCTCCTCTTCCTCAGGTGTATGGTCAGGAGTTGGAAAAGGTTGAGGGTTTTGAAGGCCTCACGGATTTCTGTCAGACTTTCAAGCTGCAAAGAGGAAAGACTCAGGAGGAAGGAGACGATCCTTCAGTGGTGGGAGAGTTCAAGGTAAAAAAAAGTTCAATTTCTGTTACAATTACATTACGTTGCCTAAATATCGTGCATGAGTATTTGCTGGTTCTATCCTGTCCTGTACATTCAAGTCACATCAAATGTCACAAATGTGAATGGGCCATATTTGAATTGCACATGTGCGTCGACATGTGCGTAGTGCTAGATGTGTGGCGGGGCGTCTTCAAAGCGCACCTGCTATTATCAAGTGCAAAAGCTCCGAGTCACATCACTGGTCTCGTAGCGCCGAAACTGCTCAGCCAATCACATTGAAGCAAAACGACGACGACTCAACAACTTCCCCCTGACGTTGCGTCGTCGTCTGAATGATGCTGAGAAATGAACATGCCACAACTCTGCAGCCAAATGCAGATACAAACTGTTTTTTTTTAAAGAGCAAAGGTGATGTTTAATTTCCCCTCGTACCATAACCAGGGTATGTTCAAGATCTACACACTGCCGGACGACCCCGCCGACCCCATGCCTCCCAGACAGTTCAGAAAGCTTCCTCCCAACGGCATCGAGGATTGTTTGGTCCGAGTCTACGTCGTCCAGGCCCAAGGGCTGCAGCCCAAAGACACCAATGGGAAGGTGAGAAACGATTTGATCCGATTATCATGAAAATTAAGTGGATGAGAGAACAAATGAGTAAACAGAAAGTTCTGTGTTTCCAGTGTGACCCCTACGTGAAGATCACTTTGGGGAAAAAGACCATCAACGACCATGAAAACTACCTCCCCTGCACACTGGACCCTGTCTTTGGAAAGTATGTGACGTCCCTTAAAGTTCTCACTTTTCTCTGACTCTTAATGTGTTAAAGCTGCATTCTCTCTACTGCCCACCAGGGGGCGACTCCTCTGGTTGTATAGAAGTCAATGCTTCATGTGTTAAAGCTGCATTCTCTCTACTTTCCACCAGGGGGCGACTCCTCTGGTTGGATAGAAGTCTATGCTTCATGTGTTAAAGCTGTATTCTCTCTACTTTCCACCAGGGGGCGACTCCTCTGGTTGTATAGAAGTATATGCTTCATGTGTTAAAGCTGCATTCTCTCTACTGTCCACCAGGGGGCGACTCATATGGTTGTATAGAAGTATATGTTTCATGTGTTAAAGCTGCATTCTCTCTACTTTCCACCAGGGGACGACTCCTCTGTGTGTATAGAAGTATATGCTTCATGTGTTAAAGCTGCATTCTCTCTACTGTCCACCAGGGGGCGACTCCTCTGGTTGTATAGAAGTATATGCTTCATGTGTTAAAGCTGTATTCTCTCTCCTACTCACCAGGGGGAGACTCCTCTGGTTGTATAGAAGTATATGCTTCATGTGTTAAAGCTGCATTATCTCTACTGACCACCAGGGGGTGACTCCTCTGGTTGTATAGAAGTCTATGCTTCATGTGTTAAAGCTGCATTATCTCTACTGACCACCAGGGGGTGACTCCTCTGGTTGTATAGAAGTCTATGCTTCATGTGTTTCTCTTTACATCTTGTACAAATGAAATCTGTGATGTGGTTCTCGCCTCCACTTCAGCAAAAACCTTTGAGAAACACATGTATTTTGGAATACCCAACATGTACATTTAGTCACAGGTTTTGACTGCATTTTTTTTACGTTGTTTTACGTTGTTAATTTAAGGCCTTCCTCCTTTCAGTCTATAGTGACCCAAAGAAAACCACCTGTTACTTTGCAGCTGTTCGGCTTCCCGCTCCGTTTATCCGCCGTATGATTGCGGTTATAGTTGGAGACTTTGCAAACAGAACGTCAAACTGCTACACTGGAGGAACTCTCTTCTATCCTGATGGAACAAGGGAAATGAGGGATGGATGTGTTCTTTCCAGCCCAAACGCATTACTCAGATTAAAACTAAGGCAATCGTTTCCATGAAGACATCACATACTGTGCAGTGAGAGCATGATTGAGTTCAGCAGGTTGACAGATTTATCTGCTGCTCTTTAAATATTTTAGTCACTGTCTGACCACTGTTCCCCCTCAGACTCCTATTTGTGTCGTTCTCTTTCTTTTCACATCAGTAGGGGTCGCTACACACACACCGATCCCAGTGTCGGCACAGAGGGCAGAGCCAAAACGGTCCTCTATGATCAGATGAACAATCAGTGCGGCTCTTGATACTACTGACATGACATTTTGTGTACCTTTTATTAAACGTCAATGACGCTTTGTTGAAGTTCAATCATCAGAGTTCAGACATAAAGCTGACGACTGAGTTGACATTAACCTTTTTGAAAACAGAGTTCTCCCTCATTGCACTCTTTGGTCACATCCCCAAAACTTCTTGTCACGTCACAAAATGTCCCGTCGAGTCACATTGCTTGAATTAATTAAACAAGGCACTTTTGGCCGTCGCCATCTTGTTTTTTCCCCCAACCAGAAGCGAGACAAGAGGATGAAGCTCAGTACAACCGAAACTGAAGTTTTATTTTTTAAATAACTCAACATCATGAATTTAAAACACTATGTGAAAAGGTTAAAGTTCAAAGAGGAAAACACAGACTCCCAGACCAGAGAACACAATGGTAGCAACCTGTCAATCACAAGGTAGCCCCGCCCTAAAGTATACTCTGCTTTATGGTCTAGCAATTGAAACCATACACTCATGTTTATGTCTTTTTTTTATTATTATGGGTTGCTTTAACTATGTTTTAACTATGTTTTTATTTGTTTTACTATATATTGGCTCTGTGGAGTTTCTTTTGAAAGAAAAGTGTGTTTAAAAATGCAATTTATTATTATTATTATTATTATTTATGTTTCCAATGTTTACTGAGGTAATAAATCAAGTGATAAGTCAGTTTCTCATCGACTTCTATACAATCTGACTGCTTTTTTGTTGTTGCAACCATTACAGAGAATGCAAGTTTAAGGCACTTCACTATTGGCTTCACTTTTCACGCCACAAATTAGAAATGAGCAAAACCAATAATAACATCACGCCACATCACATCCTGTCAGGACCCATGAAAGCCTAAACCGTCCCGCCTCTCTTCCCCTCCAGGATGTTCGAGCTCCCCTGCTCCCTCCCGCTGGACAAGGACCTCCGGGTGATGGTGTACGACCACGACATGCTGACCAAAGACGAGAAGATCGGAGAGACGGTGATCGACCTGGAGAACCGCTTCCTGTCCAGATACGGAGCCATGTGTGGCCTGCCGCGGTCCTACTGCGTGTGAGATTTACAATTGTCTTCAATTACCACTGTAAAAGCAAAAATAAACCTTTTCCTGCCCCTCTCTCTCTCTAACCCTCTCTCCCTCTATGTCTCTCGCCCATTAGCTCGGGGGTGAACCAGTGGCGGGACCAGATGACACCCAGGCAGCTGCTGTGCAGAGTGTGTGAGCGCCGGAACCTGAGGAAGCCGGTCTACCACGACGACGTGGTCCACTTCAGAGGAGTCCGGTACACCGCTGCAGACCTGGGTGAGACGCAAGCATAACCAAGCATAACCAAGCATAACCAACATAACCAACATAACCAACATAACCAACCGTCACCTATTAAGACTTCAAAAGGCACAACAAATGATTTCCCCAAATGAAGCTCCAGGGTTGTGCAGAGACAGAAACATTCTGTGTGTGAGCGAAAGTACGTCAGGATTCCTCCCAATGCGCCTCTTCTTCTTCATCTGTTTTATTACCAACATTCTTCTTCTTCTTCTTCTTCTTCTTCTTCTTCTTCTTCTTCTTCTTCTTCTTCTTCTTCTTCTTCTTCTTCTTCCTCTTCTTCTTACTCTTCTTCTTTACCTCCAACATTTGACTACTTCTTCCTCTTTCTCCTCCTTTTCTTCTTCTTCTTCTTCTTCTGCATCATCTCCATCTTCTTCTTCTTTACCTCCAACATTTGACTACTTCTTCTTCTTCTTCTTTACCTCCAACATTTGACTACTTCTTCCTCTTTCTCCTCCTTTTCTTCTTCTTCTTCTTCTTCTTCTTCTTCTTCTTCTTCTTCTTCTTCTTCTTCTTCTTCTTCTGCATCTTCTCCATCTTCTTCTTCTTTACCTCCACCATTTGACTACTTCTTCCTCTTTCTCCTCCTTTTCTTCTTCTTCTTCTTCTTCTGCATCTTCTCCATCTTCTTCTTCTTTACCTCCAACATTTGAATACTTCTTCTTCCTCTTCTTCTTTACCTCCAACATGTGACTACTTCTTCCTCTTTCTCCTCCTTTTCTTCTTCTTCTTCTTCTTCTTCTTCTTCTTCTTCTTCTTCTTCTTCTTCTTCTTCTTCTTCTTCTTCTTCTGCATCTTCTCCATCTTCTTCTTCTTTACCTCCACCATTTGACTACTTCTTCTTTTTTACCTCCAACATTTGACTACTTCTTCTTCTTCTTCTTCCTCTTCTTTTTTACCTCCAACATTTGACTACTTCTTCCTCTTTCTCCTCCTTTTCTTCTTCTTCTTCTGCATCTTCTCCATCTTCTTTTTCTTTACCTCCAACAATTGACTACTTCTTCTTCTTCTTTTCTTCTTCCTCTTCTTCTGTTTCTTTAACAGTTGACTGCTTCTTTCTATTTCTCCTCTCTTCTTCTTCTTCTTCTTCTTCTTCTTCTTCTTCTTCTTCTTCTTCTTCTTCTTCTTCATCTACAGTGTGCGTGCGTGTGTGTGTGTGTGTGTGTGTGTGTGTGTGTGTGTGTGTGTGTGTGTGTGTGTGTGTGTGTGTGTTGAGAGAGTCAGAGAGAGTGAAAGGCTGGGAAGCTAGCAGGGTAGTAGTTTGATTACACACACACACACACACACACACACACACACACACACACACCCTTCAGTTCATTATTGATTGACTCCATCAGACCTTCCACCATAAAAGAAATATGGAAATACACATGTTTATATCATCCATGTTCAGTACATTCACAGCAAATAAATCACTCGTCACTGAACTCCACCCATCGCTTCTCTTTCGCTCAGCATCTAGACGGCTTTACGCTTCCCTTTCCTTCACTTCATCCTTCCTTTCTCTCTCTTCTTATTGATATTGGAAGTCACTTTTTTGGGGATTCACATGATCGTTGTATTGATTTTGCGTATATAAGTAATATATTTGCAATTAATTAACCTGGATCTGCCTTTCTCCATCCCGCTCCTCCGTTTCCTTCCCTCCTTTCCTTTCTGAACCTGCTTCTCTCCTCTTTCCTTTCTTCCTTATTTCTTCCCACATTTCTCTTTCCTGTTTTCCTTCCATATTCCCCCCTGTCTTCTCATTTGTCTCCACATCCTTCATTC
Source organism: Taurulus bubalis (assembly GCF_910589615.1). Lineage (NCBI taxonomy): Eukaryota > Metazoa > Chordata > Actinopteri > Perciformes > Cottidae > Taurulus > Taurulus bubalis. The sequence goes on along the minus strand of NC_136591.1, from coordinate 37,435,601 downwards.
TCCTCTTATTGTCTTCATGTCCTCATTTCCTCTCTGAACCTGCTTCTCTCCTCTTTCCTTCCTTTCCTTCTTTCCTCTATTGTTGCTTCTCCTCTCCCTTACACTTCCTAAGTCCTTTTCTCTCTTCTTCTCTTCTATTTTCACTCCATCTTCACCCCATCGCATCTCTTCAAGTCTTTATCGACCTCCACCCGTCCTCATCCTCTCCTCTGTTACTACAACTGTAGAACTTGGGAGAGGATGAGGGGAGGAAAGGAGAGGAGGAAAGGAGAGGAGGAAAGGAGGGGAGGGAAGGAGGATATAGAGGGAGGGAAGGGGAGTTAAACCACAGGACCACCTGAAGAGCGGAGCGATGAGATAAATATTCAAGATTCATTTTCACCCTTACACACACACACACACACACACACACACACACACACACACACACACACACAGACACACAGACAGACACACAGATACACAGACACACACACAGACACACACACAAACACACAGACACACACACACACACACACACACACACACATGTTCCATGGCTGCTGCGATGAAGGTCATGGTTGTCGTTTTGGTGATTTATGGTACAACTGTGTGTGTGTGTGTGTGTGTGTGTGTGTGTGTGTGTGTGTGTGTGTGTGTGTGTGTGTGTCCGAGCCAACGTCAACATCGTGGTCGCCTCTCGGTTAGCGAGGAGCGCCGGCCGCGTTCTCTTTCCACAGTTGCCGCGGTTACCGTGCGTCAGCCTGCTGTCCGTCAAAAGCGGTTGCTAATTGGCCGAGAGGCCGCGCTCCTCTTCCTCTCCGTCGCTTTCTACCTCGTTCCCTTCTTTCTCTGTGGGGGTCATTCTCCACTCCGCTCTTTCTTACTTTTTCTTTTGGTCTCCTGCGTTCTTCTCTCCTTCCTCCTCTCCTCACTCCTCTTTCCTATCACTTCCTTTTTCTTCTCTCCTTCCCTCGCTTTGCTCCCTTTGCCCTCCACATTTTGGTTTCCTTCTCTTCACTACTCGTCACTCTCGTTCCCACCTTTTTCTCAACCTCTTTTTTTTACCTTCCTCTCTTCTCTCCTTATTTATTAATTTCTGCTCTTTTCCCTTTTTCCTCTTTTGGAGTTTAATCAACTTTCCACACTTCTGTTTCCTCTTATCTCTCACCTTGTCAAGTTTCCTTGTTTCATCTTCTCCTTCCCTTCTTTCCCTTCTTTCTCCTCTTGCCTCATCTCCTCTACTCGTCCGTCTCCTTTCATCTCTTCCTTCATTTCCTTTCCTGTTCTCTCCTCTCTTCCTTTGTCTCCTCCCGCCGAGGAACAAGACGACAAATACTTATTGTCACCTCGCTTCCTCTCCTCAGTCTTTCCTTCCTCTCTTCCCCTACACCTTGGTCTTCTCCTCTCCTAGTCTTTTCTTCCTCTCCTCCACTCTTTTGTCTCCATGTCTCATCCTCAGTCTTTTTGTCCTCTCCTCCTTCGTCTCCTCCTCCCCTCTCCTCTCCTTATTTGTCCCCTTGCTTCCTCTCCTCAGTCTTTCCTTCCTCTCCACCTTGGTCTTCTCCCCTCTAATCTCCCCTCTTCTAGTCTTTTCCTTCTTTGTCTCCTCCTCTCCTCTCCTTATTTGTCCCCTTACTTCCTCTCCTCCCCTCCTTCTTCGTCTCCTCCCTGGTCCTTCGTCCCCTCCTCCCTCCCTCACCTTCTCTATCTCCTCTCCTCAGTCCTCTCCTCTCGGAGGCGAGGTGACTCTGAGTTTACAGCCATAAACCTTTGACGTTAGTCGGATGTTTTGGTTGGAAGCGCCGCATATTTTCCTCCTTCATTTGTGAAGCAGAGACCAATGAACATCTCAGAGCGTATGAATAATGAATAATGAATAATTCCTCTGTGAACCGCTCTCCTCCCAGTCCGCCCAGTGTCCTGTGTTTCCATTCTCCACTCGGAGACAGCCATTTAAAGAGCGCTGTGGCCTTAAACCTCCATCTGTGTATGTGTGTGTGTGTGTGTGTGTGTGTGTGTGTGTAGAAGACAAAAACATGTCCAAACGGCACCTCGGCCCATTGAAGGAGCGACTGTCCCTCCTCATCTTGAGGAAGCTGGGTTTTGTACCCGAACATGTGGAGACCAGACCGCTATACAGCCCCCTGCAGCCGGACATAGAGCAGGTACACACACACACACACACACACACACACACACACACTCACACTGTCGAGCTACGTCTCTAACTTCTCTTCCGGTTGCTCCTCGTCCGTTGTCCGTCTTCTGATTGGTCCGTTGGCGCTGTCCGTCAGGGCCGGCTGATGATGTGGGTGGACCTGTTCCCCAAATCCCTGGGACCCCCCGGAGCCCCGTTCAACGTCACGCCGCGCAGGGCCAAGAAGTATGGAGCGCACACCCTAAGACACGCCCACACTGATCAATCAGCCAATCAGGGAATCAGTCAGTTAGTCAGTCAATCAATCAATTAGTTAATCGCTCAGTAAGTCAGTCAATAAATCAGTGCATACATTATTTGGTGAGATGGTCTGTCAATCAAGATGTCAATCAGTTAGTCAGGTGGTCTGTCAATCAATCAATCCACGAATTACCGGTGGGCGGGGCTTAATCAGTCTTTTACTGTCTTGCAAATCCTGTCAAATCATGTGGTCCTCCATGTAATAATGACATCGTTCAAACACACTGTAATCAATGCACCGGTGCATTGATTACAGTGTGTTTGAACGATGTCATCAATATGTCTTGTTGTGGTTCAGGTTCTTCCTGCGTTGCATCATCTGGAACACCAGCGACGTCATCCTGGACGACGTCAGCGTCAGCGGGGAGAAGATGAGCGACATCTACGTCAAAAGGTGACACCCGATCAGCCGCTTCGTCATTTCGTTTCCTTTTTTGAGTTCGATAAATTACAATGTTTTCGTGAAACCCTTCCCCCCCACCAGCTGGCTCGACGGCCACGAACACACGCGGCAGAAGACCGACGTCCACTACCGCTCTCTGGGCGGAGAGGGAAACTTCAACTTCCGCTTCCTGTTCCCGTTCCACTACCTGCCTGCCGAGCAGCTCTGCGTCGTCGACAGGAAGGTGAGAGAGAACACAACGTGGAAGTTGATTAATATGAATATTGAGGAGCTTGAGTTTTTATATATGTACCCTTTCACACACACATCCTCACTAGAGCACATCCGCCGCTGAAAATAGTCCCCGACAGATTTGCTATTTCTTCCTGTTTGAGTAACGTTTGATAAAAACTACGATGACCTGCTGTTTTAGGGAATGTTTCTTTGTTATATAACACCGGCTACATACCTAGTGTTATTCCTAATACGTCCACTGTATCCTTCTTCTTTCCTGTGGGTTTATTTAACCCGGTTGGAACTGATTATTCCCCCCGGCGTCTTCGACTAATCTGCATTGCTCCCTGCAATTAACAAGAATAATGAAGGGATTTTTTTTTTTTTACAAGAATGAGAAACTGTGAATCAGATGTTTCTGCTGAATCTCTGAGACTCAACAGAAACATCCAGTGAAGCGCGCTGGAATAACACGGCGCCCGAAAGCTGGAGCAGCGGCGCGGCCGTCATGTGCTTTGCTTGGCGCGCACGCCGGCCGCAGCCGACATGTTTACGACGGCGTGCGCTCGCTCGAAGTGCCGTTCTCAATCAAAAGGACGAGAGGGAGTTTTTAAATTATTATTATATGTAAATATATATATATATTTGAACTGTGCTGGATGGAGAGCTCTCACACCAAAACACAGCTGGAGCCAGAAATTGAGTTCATGAAGCCAGAAACCTCAGCGGCTGGTGATAGAATCACTGAGTCATCGTGATCGGCATCGACACAGCTCAGAAAACCTGTCAATTTTTCATAATACACACACACACATTATATATATATAACAAGTTCAAAAGTTTGGGGTCACCCAGACACATTTTCAGTTTCTTCGCAATTTCTCTCATGGAATAGTCTTCATTTCTAAGAACAAGAACAGACTGGCGAGTTTCACATGAAAGTTTTCTTTTTCTGTCCATTTTTATAGTATAATGAAACCCACACATGTGATGCTCCAGATACTCAACTAGCTCAAAGGAAGGCCAGTTGTAAAGCTTCTCACACCAGCATAACTGTTTAAGATGTGCTAACATAATTGCACAAGGGTTTTCTAATCATCCATTAGTCTTCTATGTGATGAGCAAACACAATGTACCATTAGAACGCTGAGTGATAGCTACTGGAAACGGGCCTCTACATGCCTATGTAGATATTATATAAAAGACCAGACGTTTCCACCTAGAATAGTCATTTACCACATTGACAATGTAGAATGTATTCCTGATTAATTTAATGTTATCTTCATTGAAAAAAACTGTGCTTTTCTTTGAAAAATAAGGACATTTCTAAGTGACCCCAAACTTTTGAACGGTAGTGTGTATGTATCCCCATACACTTTGTGCAAACAATAAGCTGATGCATGCACTTGTCCTCCACCGCCTGAGTACATAAGTGCATTGATTATTTTGGGCGTGAGAGTGAACCAAACAGAAAAGCTGCAGGTTGTTAAATCAAAACACTGAGCTCCAAGATGTGAGAAAGAACAAAAAGCTCCATAGAGTTGATCTATTGTTAATTTAAAAACGCTGACTGTAGCCGGTTTAAAGTCCAATAAACAAGACGTATAGTCCACGTGCCAAAATAAGAAGTCCTTATTCATCCAAAGGAAAAACATGGAATCAGTCCTTAAAGGGCCGGTGTGTAGCATTTCCCGAAGGATCTGTAATATTTATAACTATGTTTTAATTGTTTTAGCTGAGAACATCTACATAGGGAGCGGGTCCTCTTCATGCAATGTTGCACCGCCATGTTTCTACAGTAGCCTAGAAGGGACAAACCCAACACTGAGAGAGAGCCTTTCTTACTTTAAGAAGGCCGCTGCAGCTTGAGCCACGGAAATGTAGAGCTAGCTTTAATCACAGGCCTCGTATCACTAAAGATGAACAAAATATGTAACTTTACTCTCAATTTCAGTTGCGAATAATTCAAGAAAACATTCTCACATTTTTAAACTTGTTTTAAATTCACATTTGTAATGTTTTCATGATATATGTGTTACTGGGATTGAGACAAATATATTTTATTATACAACCATCAAACAACGCCACAAATAACCTGAGAGAATAATAATATGTTTAAAAGACTAAGATTTTCTTCTGATTGCTAGTATGCAATCAAACGTTATACAAGTTAGCTGTGTCAATAATATTAATACTTAATATAATAATAATAATACTTCATACTTAATAGAGCTCATGTGAAGAGAGAGGGAGGAAGTGAGGGAAAAGACTGAACAAGACTCTGTACTTAAAGCAGTCTGGCAACAAAAAGGAAGTTGATTGATGCTGTTAGATACACACACACACACACACACACACACTCGTTGACAGCGTCCCACCCCTGCATTTGACAGCTGTGGAGTGATAACTTAACGTACTTAGACAGTCTGGATAAAGTCAGACACACACACACACGCGCACACACACACGCACACAGGGTGTAGTGTGTTTACTCTCAGTGTTTGTGTGTGTTGTTATGAAGTGTGAGAGCATGATGTGGATTTAGACTCTGATTTAGAGAGTGAGTGTGAAGTCATAACAGGCAGAGAGGAGTCATTGAAACATAAAGACACGGAGAGCAAATATCAGATGCATCGTTGAGCGAAACATTACACTGTGTTCGCTCCACTTAGTCATATTTGAGCATCACGGTCACAAGAAGATCAGGAGAGACTGAGGTCAAGTTTTCGGGTTTATCCAAAGGAACCCATAACAGAGTCTTTTGTGTTGTTTCACTTGATTTGTCACCTGAAGTTGCAATACTTCCAGCTGTGGCTCAGCATGCAACGTCTGTCACATTACAGGTCCGTCACATCTCTATTAAACAATATATCAGAGGCTCACATCGGAGTCAGTGTGTATTGTGCAGAAGTGCTTCAATAAATGATGATTGTGATGTTTCACTGCATTCACTTGCTCTTCTGTGTCAACAACAAAATGTGTGTTTCATTCAAGGCACCAAACTATAGATCTGTCAATCACCTAGAATCAGTACCGTAACGTGACACTGTAACGTGACACCGTAACATTGACATCGTCACGTTGACACCGTAACGTTGACATCTTAATGCGACATCTTAATGTGACATCTTAACGCAACATTGTAACGCAACATTGTAACGCAACATCGTAACGCAACATCGTAACATTGACACCGTAACATTGACATCGTAACGCAACATCATAATGCAACATCGTAGTGTTGACATTGTAACGTTGACACTGTAACGCAACATCGTAACGCAACATCGTAACGCAACATCGTAACGCAACATCGTAACGCAACATCGTAACGCAACATCGTAACGCAACATCGCAACGCTCCATCGTAACGCAACATCGCAATGCAACATCGTAACGCAATATCGTAACGCTGACATCGTAATGTTGACATTGTAACGTTGACATTGTAACGTTGACATCGTAACGTTGACATCGTAACGTTGACATCGTAACGTTGACATCGTAACGTTGACATCGTAACGCAACATCTTATGGCAACATCTTAATGTTGACATCGTAACGTTGACATCGTAACGTTGACATCGTAACGTTGACATCGTAACGTTGACATCGCAACGTTGACATCGCAACGTTGACATCGCAACGTTGACATCGTAACGTTGACATCGTAACGTTGACATCGTAACGTTGACATCGCAACGTTGACATCGCAACGTTGACATCGCAACGTTGACATCGTAACGTTGACATCGTAGCGTTGACATCGTAACGTTGACATCGCAACGTTGACATCGTAACGCAACATCGTAACGCAACATCGTAACGCAACACCGTAACGCAACATCGTAACGCAACATCGTAACGCAACATCGTAGCGCAACATGTTGTAACGCAACATTGTAATTAGCGTAAACCAGCCTTAGCGGACTTTCTTTCGTAGCGTTGACATCATGAGGATAAAAAACACAATGAAGAAGCGTAAAGACAATGTTTACTTTTGGTTTTAAACCTGTGCTTGTTTGAGTCTTTGCTTTGAGACACTAACACCCGGTGTCTAAAGAACTGAGCCAAAGCACACAGTGTGATTTCACCTGGGCCTATGAAGCCCCGCCCACTCCCAGACGGCCCGACACAAAAGAAAATGTGTGAGAGGAGAGGTCTCCACAGATCCAGGATCAGATCCAGTGAGACCCCCTAAACTCTAACCCTTGAAGTGGTTTTGAGAACCTGATCCGGATGCCTCCTGGACACGACTCGGACAGGAAATCAGCATGTGGAACGCAAAACTGTTTCTTGAGCAGCGAGGCTGTAAAAAAGCAAAGAAAACTCTCTCTCCCCACTTTAAATCGATCATCACCTGTCACCGGTTGAGTTGTGAAGTTGGCAACGCCGGCTTTTAGTTCGCGGAAAATCTCTCTCACCTCGAGTGTTTTCAGGAACGTTACAGTGACGTATTCACATTCGGGGACCAATATGTATTTCAGGTGTGAAAAGCCATACATGTATCTATTTTTTTCTTTCATCAACACAACAACAGCCAAAGTGTCACACACACACAGATAGAAAAGAGCGAGTGAGGGAATGGAAAGAGGAGTGAAGTCCATTAGCACAAAGGTGAGACTGGATCAGATACTGTCTGGCAGTTTAGTGTGAATTTACCAGAGGCGATAATAGAGGTATAACACACACACACACACACACACACACACACACACAGACGAATGTGTGTGCGTGTGTGCGTGTGTGTGTGTGTGTGTGTGTGTGTGTGTGTGTGTGTGTGTGTGTGTGTGTGTGTGTGTGGTGATGTGGTGAGAGATGTGTCGATGGAGTGAAAGCATCCTCCCGTCGCGTCTCTCTTCTTCTGTCTCGTCACCCGGCTCACTTTTATTTAAAGATTTTATTACAATCTGTCATTATTTATTCGTTTCTATTAGTTTTTGTATGTGTGGTGAAGGTTTGAAGACATAATAAAAAAGAGTATAAAGTCATTGAGAAACCTTTTATCTGCAGAACATTGAAGTAACATTAAACTTGAGCTCATATGCTGTACAGATCGTAACGCCCTTTGTATTTAATATTGACGAGATGATGATGAAATATAATTAAACTCATCACATCAGGATGTTCTCTCTGTGTGTGTCTGCAGGAACATTTCTGGAGTCTGGATAAAGCCGAGACTAAAGTGGCTCCGAAACTGACCATCCAGATCTGGGACAACGACAAGTTCTCCTTCGACGACTACCTCGGTAACACACTGTGTGTGTGTGTGTGTGTGTGTGTGTGTGTGTGTGTGTGTACACTAATGATGTATAATTCCTGGACCTTAAAACAAAGTAGAGAAAACCATATTTCTAACCACATTTCCTCTTATATTTAGCTTTAAATGCCACTTTTCATGATACACAAACACACATATAATGTATTTATACACATTTATTCACAGTTTAACCTTTAATTATAACCTGGGTTCTGTGCTTTCATTTCCTCGTCACGTTCAGAACAAACAGAAGAGCTCCAGGTGCATCGCCCTCTTAAAAACCTTTTTGGTTGTACATACACACTTGACTCATTTTAAACCGTTTTTTCTTCCCCACTTTTCTGGCCGATCCTCTGGTCGGTAAATCCATCCCGGCCGCACGTGCGTACACTACTGCGATAACATTTATCTTTAGAATTAACGCTCTTCCATTTCCACTGTGTTGGCACATTTCAGCGAGAGGAAGGGCGGACGTTTTTTTCTTCTTTTTTTTCGCTCAAGCTGTCAAAATTCTGCCGCTGGAGGAGGAGGAATCCAGATCTCTTCCTGTCTGCCACCATCTCGCTCCACTGCTTCTTTTTGGAGTTTATTCACCTCGTACCCTCATGCGGCCGCCTCAAAGCATTTCCTCCATTCCTGCCTGTCTCCGGCTCGTCAGCGCGGACCGCCGCCCGTTAAATCTGCGAGGGTCAAGACGCGAGCCGGTTGTTTTCCTGCTGCCACACTATCAAGCTCTCTGGAAAAACACTTCCAGTGGACATCCAGTCTCCCCTCGGCCGTCCATCAAGCCGCAATCCCTCCGTACTTAATGTCAGCGAGGATCAAAACGCCGCTAACTAGCCTTTCACCGCAGGATCGGCCATCATTCACTCACAACGCACTCCGTCATTAGCCGGGGAGGAAAGCTGGCGTCCTTAAGTGAGATCCATCTTTCAAACTGCTGGAGCTTAAGACGTGTTTCCTAAAAGCATCATTCTTTAACCTGCAAACTACTGGCGACTACTGTTGGGCATTAAGAACCTCTTCGTCAAAAAGTAGATTGTTTGACTTAAATCAATGTCAGATTTTCCACCGTATTATTTCATTAAAGCTCTCGCATCCACAGTCCGTCCAAATGTGATGCATTCCATGTTTGTTTGGAAGAAATAGAATGAAGCCCTGAAGGCAACCAATTACACTGTTGAAGTGTATGAGCCATGGAGGTCCACTCTAGAACCTAAAATACTCTATTTATGTTTATTACGTGAGATGTTTTGGGGCCCTTTTACACAGAAATTGGTCATAAAGCGTCTCTTTTTTCTATAAATTAAACTAAAGCGATAAACAAGGAATGACTGAATGACTGGTTTGGGTTTTTAAGAGTTTATATCGTTGCCTTCTTTACCAGCTGTTGGTTTTATCCGTTGATGTTGATTTACACGTATTACACAAACTGCTCCATGTCCGCGTCCGTTGCGTCTTTAATGCAGTAAGAAACCATCTTGCAACAGGATCACGTCCTCATCCATCTTTCCACCTGCTCTTGATTTTGATCTCGACACCGTCGACGGACAAAATCAACATATCAAGTCAATATAAGTCAATTTAAGTAATTTTTTCATGTTTATGACACTATTCCACAATACATATGAACATAAACCACAAGTATGACTCGAAGGAGGTCGAGAGTGACTTGGAGAAGCACCCCGAGTTTTGAAAATATGACTTTTCATTGTGATAGCATGAAGCTACACAGGATTAGCAGACAGTTTTGGAGTCCTTAAAGCCTACTAAATCCACCAATCTGCTGAGAAACCAACCTTCGCCACTTATGTCCTGCAAAGATAAATAAAGATGTACTTACTTATGGCTGAAATAAGATTGATCAGGCCTTGTTTGGATTCCTTAGCTTCCTCTCAGCCTGCAGCACACAGCGAGTGAAGCGAAGACCGTTCAGGGACCAGGCAGGGTGTGGGAACTTTCAGCGTTGGCCGAGTTAAACATACTTAACTCCACTCAATCAAACCCAAACTTTGCACATATACTCCTAAGATATTGAGCTATGTCATGTATTAAATTCTGAATTCATTAAAATAGTTACGATGTAAATAAACAACTTAAATCCTTTT
>NC_136591.1:37410177-37420177 GCF_910589615.1 Taurulus bubalis | reverse complement strand
CTTGATTATTTTATGTCTCGTTCAAGAAGTGTGTCTTTAAAACACGAACACTGGACTGTATTTCCCCGATGACAGTAAACGCACCGTGCCTTTAGCCTTCAGCCTTTAGCCTTCAGCTTTGTTTCCATACGGGAAAAGTAACTGGTGCCTCAGCAGAGAGACCACTCACGTATTAGCTGGCCTTCCAGTTGCCTTCATGAAGCTTGTTTTTTGTTTATCTCAGTAAAGTTTAGAAGTTTGAATTGTGTAAATGACTTTGACATTTGCTAAAATGCACTTATTCGCTGTATTTTAGGACGTTAGATCGAAGATCGATACCACTTTCATAAATATTAAGCTCCTGTTAGCTTAGCTTAGCATAAAGACTGGAAACAGGTGGAAACAGTTAGCCTGAGTGTCCGAAGGTAAAAAGAAAGAATCTGCCTCCCAGCACCTTTAAAGTTCACTGTTTACCAGAGGAGACTCCAGGAAGTAGTCGGCCACATGACTCAGTGTTGATGATATTTGAATGTATTCTGGGAGAAACAGACTGAATGTGTTCTAAAAACAACTCATATCTACAGAAAGCAATACTGTGTGCACTGCATTGTGTCAATATTATCAATAAAACTGCAATTATGATCAGTGCCGTGTGTTTCTTTATGTCACATAAAAGGTAATTATGTTGGCATTGTACATTGTGTGGTTATCTGAACATAATGCACACCAGCCAATCAGAGGCTTGCACTCCCAAGAAGAACTCTTGGAACTGGAGGGCTTTTCATGGGTAAATAATCCTCAAGGTCAAATGAAACTCGTGTTATGATCATTCATTCTGGTTTTGTTGGCGGTGTGTTTTTTGGCCCAGACACACCGTTGATGCAGCCCATCTGTGTGTGTGTGTGTGTGTGTAAGGTATGTTCCTGCGTCTGTATGGTACATTTAGAGAGAGCAAGGGGATTAAAACGTAAGCGTGTGTGTTTTAGCTCCGCGACCTTGGTGCGAACCTGCAGCGTCGACAGAAGTTTGACACCTGCAACCTTAAATTATTGCTTTGCTTCTCCCTCGTCTCCTCCCTCCATCTGCTCCTGTCCCGTCCCATAGTCTCTCTCTCTCTCTCTCTCTCTCTCTCTCTCTCTCTCTCTCTTTCTCAGGGGTGCTGTTGTGGCCAACGTGACCTGCAGGTGAACCTCTGACCACAGAGTGTGTCGGGCGTGTGCAGTGTGGGTGGGCCGTGCACGGCGGTGGTCTGTCTCCGCTCCTCCATCTTTGACCTTGGCGGTCTTCCTCCTCCTCACCCTGCCCTCCCTCTCATCCTCCTCTCTCGTTTCTTTGCTGCTTATCGCTTCCTCCGTCACACAAATTGCTCATTCTGTGTCTGTTGGCTGTCAGCGCTTTGTGTCCCACATTTATTTATTTTTTCGGTTTCAAATTGCAAAGCTGCGCTGATAATACAATAAGAAAGTTACATTGAGAACAGTTGTCAACAGTTTTATTTTTTTATTTGTTTTAGCAAAGCTGGTTTCATGTAGAAAAACATAGACGACTGTTTGTCTTAACAATAATAACAATTCATATATCAGTGCAAAAATAAACAGTGAAAGTGGTGGTGCTGTTTTATTTAGACATGATTTGTCAAAAAAAAGTGTTAATCCATCAATTTTGTGTTATATATCAGTCATTTGCGTTACAGCTGGATTATGATGATAAATTGTTACGTTGATTTGTTGCAATGTTACGTGACTTTGATGCGCTACTCTACGTTGTTGCGCTACTCTACGTTGTTGCACTACGCTACATTATTGCGCTACCTATGTTGTTGCATCTACTCTACGTTGTTGCGCTATGCTACGCTGTTGCATCTACGCTACGTTGTTGCGCTATGCTACGTTGTTGCATCTACGCTAAGTTATTGCACTACGCTATGTTGTTGCATCTACTCTACGTTGTTGCACTATGCTACGCTGTTGCATCTACGCTACTTTGTTGCGCTATGATACGTTGTTGCGCTACACTACGTTCTTGCGCTACGCTACGTTGTTGCGCTACACTACGTTGTTGCATCTAGGCTACGCTGTTGCGCTACTCTACATTGTTGCACTACGCTACGTTATTGCATCTACAATACGTTCTTGCGCTACGCTATGTTGTTGCGCTGCGCTACGTTATTGCATCTACAATACGTTGTTGCACTACGCTACGTTGTTGCGCTGCGCTACGTTGTTGCGCTGCGCTACGTTGTTGCACTACGCTACGTTGTTGCGCTGCGCTATGTTGTTGCGCTACTCTACGTTGTTACAATACTCTACGTTGTTGCGCTAGGCTACGCTGTTGCATCTACTCTACGTTGTTGCATCTGCGCTACGTTGTTGCGCTACGTTGTTGCATCTACTCTACGTTGTTGCATCTACGCTACGTTGTTGCGCTAGGCTACGCTGTTGCATCTACTCTACGTTGTTGCATCTACGCTACGTTGTTGCATCTACGCTACGTTGTTGCATCTACGCTACGTTGTTGCAGTTCTTCATTGTGTTACTTTGTTACGTTATATACTCAAGCAACTCAAACACTGGTCTTCTTTTCTAATCTTAATCAAGGAGTTTTGTTGCCTAACCAATTGTTTCACAACCACGTCGCATTGATATGAAACATATTTATATTACATATATCTGGTTAAAAAACATCATCATTAAACTCATCCCACGGTTTTGCTCAGGGACTGGGGATCGAACCAGCTACCTTGTGGTTGCAGGATGAGCTCTCATCCCCCTGAGCTACAGCCGCCCTGAAGACTGATTCTTCTGCTTTATGTTGCACTTGTCTTCTGGTCTCATTCATGGAGCAGCTTGTTTCTGACTTGAAGTGAGACTTTTTTCTCTCTCCCTTTTCTTCGGCCCAAATCCTTCCGTGCCCCGGAGCCTCGGTCGCATCCTCCTCTCCATCACCAGCCGCTCCCTCCCTCCACCACCGTCTCTCTCCTCATCCTGTTGACTCACCTCGCTGCTATGTTAACCAGACCCACTGGTGGAATAAATGTTTTGTTTACAGCCGACGTACATCGGTGCGCTCTGTGTGTGTGTGTGTGTGTGTGTGTGTGTGTGTGTGTGTCTCGAGGGCAACTTTGAACATGGACGTGGGTCAAAGTGCACCTCATTCAGCAGACGTGATGGAAAATGACTGGAGGGGAGGCTGGCAAACAGGATTCTAGTTGTTTCATTATCACCTCACTCACACACACACATGTGTAGGCCTAAAACATCAAACACTTGCAGCAAGTAAAACCACAGTAGCCCCATCTGTACCTGTGAGTCTGTCCCTCACACTGCCAAAGTTCAGGTCGCTGATATCAGCTTACAAACTCTCTCACACACACATGTGCAGACACATGATATCAGCTCGCAAGCACTCACACACACACACACACACATGCTCACACGTGTACAGATGTGCGTTAAGCACTGACCCCGACGAGGTCAAAAAGCCGCCTGTCAGTGAGCGCCGATGTTCACCGCTTGGCTTCTCACTCAGGTTTGATGTGTTTTGTGGGATGAAATGCATTAAAAATAAATGACTCCGTTGTATTTGGATCCATCCAGCGGCGGGAGAAGTACTCTGTGAAAGAACATGACTGAAGAAGTTTCGCAGAAAGAAAAATAGTTCCCACGTGAAACTGCACACGATGTAGGGACCGTTGAAGTGTTGCGCAATAGTCATGCAGATAAAAAGCACTGAATGAATAAACCACTCACAATAAATATATTTTGATTTGGGGTTCATAGAGATTATCCTCACACGAGCCTGCGGATTCATCATGTGAGAGAGAACTCACACAATGTGGCTATTTTAAATATGTAATGTATCCCTTGTTTATGCATTTATGCATTTTGATTGTTTCATTGGTTGTTTATTACTAAAGAAAGATGTCTGTGATGCGATAAAATTTGTTTTTTTTGTAACAAAATGTTTTATTAAGCATATTTTTGATGAATATCGGAAGGATAATATCGTGAACACGGTAAAAAAGAGAAAAGGTTAAGGCTCAGGAAGTGATTTAGAAAATGTCCTTGTGAATAAAAAACATGGCATTTAGAATACTGAAATGAATCATAATCAATGTTCAAGAACGCCACCATCTGGATTATCTCAGTCACATTTTGAAGAGACAAAACTAATGGCTCTCAAAAAAATTGTTCAGCTATATTAATTACAAAAGATAATTACATCGTCCTGCAGCTCTATGGCGTTACAGGTAAAAGGAACAATATGTTTGTTTGATTTCGGGGTGAACTGTCCCTTTAAGACGCCTCCTCTCTTTGGTTTACTTGTGCCTCTCCACAGCTACAGGTCTGCTGCTCATACTCTCACCTCCACAAAGCACCGCAAACTCGTTATTTACCTGACTGTTGTTTAACGCCAAAGAAATACACAGTTTCTGAATAATGCTAACACAGGGGACGTTTAAGCTATATGCTTAGTTATTGATTCAGTTCACATTTAAATTGGAGAGGGGACGATGCAAGATGGCTCCTAACAAAGCTTCCACTCCCTAGTTGAGCTTCTACATGGACAGTGTCATAAAAACACAATGAGTCGCAGTACAATCGGCTAAAAATAGGCCCAACTGGTTTATTCTAACATGCACTTAACCTTCACTGTAAAGGACTTTAGACCTGGAAGTCATTTGATTTTAGATGGTTAAATGTGTTCCAGAGTTTTTCCATGCAGAATTACTTATTTCCAAGAAACCTTCGAGCACATCTCTGGATTTAAAGTTTTAAAGATCTGTGGATTAAAAATCCCCCAAATCGATTCGTCTGTTTAGGATTTCGTTTAATATTGACCATATTGGCCATATTGACCATATTGACCTTATTGACCATATTGACCATATTGACCATATTGGCCATATTGACCATATTGGCCATATTGACCATATTGACCATATTAGCCACATTGACCATTTACCACATTGACCATATTGGCCACATTGACCATTTACCACATTGACCATATTGACCACATTGACAATGACCATTGACCACATTGACCATAGTGACCATATTGGTCATATTGACCAATTGACCATATTGACCATATTGACCATATTGACCATATTGGCCATATTGACCATTGACCACATTGACCATAGTGACCATATTGGTCATATTGACCAATTGACCATATTGACCATATTGACCATATTGACCATATTGGCCATATTGACCATTGGCCATATTGACCATATTGACCACATTGCAGTCGTCCATATGCTGCACAGCTTTCCCACCTCGTGTGTGTGAGCTGAGGTGCGACCGTGGGGCTTCGGCGTAGTTGTTTGTTTTCCGCAGTCCATATACCACCAACACACGGCAGTAAACTCATTTTACACGCCATGCTCCTCTCATTAGTGCTCGTGTTAACTAGCAGCGAGGAATGCAGTTGAACAGCTCAGTGGAAAAACAATATACTTTAACAAGATGCTAATCACCAGATTGCTGAAGTGTTTAGTCACCGTGTGTGCAGGTAGGAGGGGGGGGGGGTCTCTTTTCCTCGTCCTATGGTTCATCTCTGGGACCAGCTGGTGGGCTGATGGGAATGACTTAGATCATCCTCACATTAAAATAAAGAAAAAGCTAATTCTTAACAGAAATATTGTACATTTCTTCTGGTCACCTGGTCTCCAACCTGCAGGGCCCACCAGGTGAATCTGAGCGGTCAGTAGGAATGATGTCGCTTTTATTTCTGTTGCTTCTTGTGAAAAACTGTTGACTAACAGTAGTGTATTATTTTAAATATTCATAGACAAAAATAGCTTTTTGCTGATTGAAAATGGCCATTACTCCATTCTAAGAGGTGAACAAGAAGGCCGATAACTACGCTTTAATTCATTCATGTGTGAAAGTTAAGGACTTCAGGGTTGGGGGCTGAACCTTATGTTTGAATTAAAAAAGCTAGGACCTCTGCAGCATTATTCATATTATATGTGAGCCACCATTAATACAACCCTGATACAGACACAGACCACGCTGCATAAAACTGTCTTTTTGCTATCTTGATCTATTAAATATCTTGAGGCTGTAAAAAAAACGTTTTATATACATATATTTGTATATATATTAGAAGACATTGGGAGCTGAATGCTCGTCTAGTTGACAGTAAAACACATTTGATCTTCATGCATTTCTTCTGTGCTCCTCATGTTGTGTACATCTTCGCATTTTGCCAAAAAAACAACCTTTTTGACGTTTTGAAAAGCCTTCTGCCCTCTCAAGAACAGTCAAAACACATTCCTGAATTCTCCCCAGACACCCGTCTGTAAATCCTCCGCCGCTGATGTCCTGACCTCCGCGCGGAGTTCAAACAACCTCCCGAAAAGTTACGAGGGAGGCGAGCCGAGCCGGAGGAGGAAGAGGAGCGTGAGAGCAAAAAACGAGCGGACGTCCAGACGTATTCAGAGGGGACTGTTAAAGGAAACGGCTTCGACGTTGTGGAGAACTCGAGGTGTGAAAAACACTCGGCCGTCTTCAAGGCCTTTGACGGATGTCACTCACACACTCACTCACACACTCACACACTCCTTAAACGCCACGGAGAGGCTCCGACCGGCTCGTCCACTTCCTGTTGCGGGACAGGAAGTGGAACGGGTCAAGGAGACAACAAAAAACGCCCTGTTTCGGGCCTGAGCACCGCCATGACTGTGTGTGTGTGTGTGTGTGTGTGTGTGTGTGTGTTGTGCCGTGTGGGAGCTTTAACTTTGTCCTGTTCCACAGTCCCGACAAACAAAACAATGGCCGTCTTTGTTCAGCCTAGTATTGTTTGACTTCTATTGTTGTGTGTGTGTGTGTGTGTGTGTGTGTGTGTGTGTGTGTGTGCGTGTGTGTGTGTGTGTGTGTGTGTTAGCAAAACAGCGGGACGTTATGATTGCAAATTAGCATCAGCGCTAATACGATTTCAGGCCACATTGGAGGGACTTTTATTTAGTCTCGTTAAGGACAAAGGGGGGCGGGTACTTACTTGGCCCGCTCGTTAAAGACAGCCCTTAACGAGCTCCGAGGCTGACAGTAAAAAGCGGTGATGAAGTGAAATGAAGTGTGTGTTTTCATGGCTGGGGCAGTCTGCTGGAGATGTTGTTTTTCGCCTTTAATGGAGTAGAAAACGGCGAAAAATGTTTCGTTTTTTTTTCTCAGTTCGTGGACATTTGTGAAAACCTTTAGAGATGATCCGATTATGTTTTCTTTCCCCGCCAATCGCCGACGATCCATTTCTGCCGACACAGATCGTTGTTTTTTTAGTTTTTTTTTATCGCAGCTGGTGTGGAAGGTTCCAGACAATTTTCACCAACGTCCAAGAAAATTCTAAACTTGATCAATTCACGTTGTAATCGTCATCTTCAGTGATCATCTGCATAGAAACACACGATTGAAATGATGACGCAATAAAAGAGTGTACTTTCATAACTATTTATTGAATTAGTAGTTTTAATGATAAGCTGCTAGTGTCAGGAAGTTAACAGCTCATAGTTCACTCTCTATTATCTATTTCATGTTGCTGTTGCGTTGTTGTCAAACATCTGGATTTATTCAAGTTTTCGAGCCCAAAACTACATTTTACAAGATGACATTTGAACACATCACCATAACATTATAATAAACCTTCGCCCAGTTTTACTGAACGCATCGTAATGCAACTGGATGGAGCCACGTTTCTAGTTCTATCTACTGTGTATTCTTTTACACAATATACATTGCTTATTTGTTTGTGTTTTGCTCATGTGCATGCAGTAGTGATGTCACTTTTAGGTCATTTTGCCCCTCGACCATTAATTAACCTTATAAGCCCTATAGACCCCCATGGGGGTAGTTTTGTCTTCTGTACCTCCTTGTTCCCTGTGTTCAAGTAGTCGTATGAACCCAAAATGAGTTCTGTTGTTATTCTATATGATTTTTTTCAGAATTTAGTTGCAGATTTTTTTTTTATAACAAAAAAAATTATACTTTTATACCATATTTTGATCATAACTATGAACATCCAGCATGATTATGAGCAAGATTCCCCAAAAATCAAGCGGTCCCCAAGCTTGTCAAACTGTACGGTTCAGGGCCTTAGCCACAACCCACATACTAATAAGGCACCTTTTTGGAAAAATTAGGACCTAAAGAATCGGAATCTGCAACAATAGTCACAATCCAACAAAGCATTGGCACGTTAGGAAGGAGTTTCAGTCAAAAAGCTGTGTCATTCGGTTCAAAAATGGAAAAAAAAAACTTTGTCTGATTCTGGCATGCTGGGTATTGAAATGTTCAATTCAGTTTATTTTATATAGCCCAACATCACAGATGCAAATTTGCCTCGGAGGGCTTTACAATCAGTAGAGATCACATCCCTGTCCCAGGACCTCACATCGGATCAGGAAAAACTCCCCCATGCTCCGTATGACCCAGTTTAACCGCTAACTAACCGGAAACACAGTATCCATCAAATTTGAATGTTTTGTCTTGTAGATGTCTTTTATTTCTCGTCGGCTTTGAACATTTTGTTCAGGTCACGGATGCTCCGATCAATCGGCCACCGATCAGCTGATGTTCCTCCTTAATGGTTTGATCGGCCGCCTTTATAAAGCAAACGTATTCAATCCTCATTTGCCGGCTTTTAAGCCCGTCTGAACGGCTCATTCTGATGAATTAAATCAGACCGTAAATTAACCTATAGACTGACGTGCTTAACCAGCGTTTATGCACTTCTAATCCCACACTGCTTTTTGTATTTTTGTAATCTGTTGTCTGGGTTTATGTGCCTCCCTGTGTGCCCACTTGTGTGTTTTTGTTTGTTTTACAGTTTGCTTTCTGGTGGTCACAGTTGCACAATCTCCCAGATGGTAAAGTGAGTTTCGTACTGTGATGATTGCTCTATAAATCTAAGTGCACACAAAGTTGTTGTTTTTTATTAAGAGTAGCTCATTGTTCATTGTCTCGTGGGTTCGAGAGCAGAAGCCAGTCGGTCGGTCGGTGTCTGAACTCTTCATCTCTGTTGGGTCCTCATCCTCAAAAATCCAATAACGAGCTCGGTTCGTGGGGGGGCCGCTTGGCGGAGCGGCGTTTGTGACACGTTTGGGAAACATTGACTTGGAATAAATAAACTCCAGAGACCACCATACCAACCGGGTCCAGAGGAATGTTGTCTTCCAGACAGGAACAGGAAGTAAAGGTTGTTTCCTAGAAGTAAGAAAAGCAGGGTTTTCACCAGAAGAAGTCCTACTGCACATGAGCGAGCTGTTCCTTCGTTTTAAGTCTTGATGCTAAGCTACGTTAGCCTCCTGCTGAGGGTGGGCTTCATGTTTACGTGTCTTTCTGTAGTGTCGTATTCTTCTTTCACGGTATTTCAGAAAGGATCTGATGTGTGTGAGGACTCAGATAAACCGTCTTGCTGTTTGCTATCCCCATGTTAAAAAGTAGTTGCCCCTGGTGGCAACCAAAGGGCAACAATCGGTTGCCGATTTCTCAAAATGGTGGCCGGCAACCCTCACTGTCGAGCCCTCGTAGGTAATGTGGATAACCGGAATCTGCCCGAAATATCTTGATACACAACGAATAAATACCAAAGTCACAAGCTTCTCACTGTTAAATAAAACAAACCTTTTTCTATCTTCTACACGCGATTTTAACCCATTTTTTTTCTTTTTCATCTCGGCCGTTACTTCATGGGAAGCGATCCGGCCGCGGTGCAGACGGCGGGCCACCCGGCCTTCAGTGTAGAACACAACACAGCCTCCAACGTTAAAACCTCCTTCCAGACTCCTCAATGTCACAACCTTTATTGACGCCGCTCCATGCCAGCAGCGCCGGACCACCGCGGGCTGGCAGTTCACAGAGGTTTTCCTTTCACCTGTCTGCGTGTGTTGGTTTGAGTTAATGCACATTGTTCTGTGTGAGATTGAGCGGCCTGATTCAGAGGGTTCTGTAACGGCTCTGATTGGGTTCTGTCTGTCTGGGGGGAACCGACGCCAACAAGGAGAGACGAGCTC
>NC_136591.1:37395177-37405177 GCF_910589615.1 Taurulus bubalis | reverse complement strand
GTGATGCGGTTATTCTAAGTGCTATTAGTATTTTAAAATGAATAAATGCTTTATGTGTGTATGAATCCGCCCATCAATCCAAATCATAAGAGCAGTTTTGCTGTCCTGACTTGACGCATTACAGTTGTATTTAAAGTTGCTTTAATCTATATTTTTATATCATTAATAAGTAGCAGTTCTCCTCGCCTCTACAGTGTTTTTGTGTTCTTTTTCCACAACTCTCACTCTTTTTACTTTGCTATTCTCTGAGTTTAAAAAACTTGCCGCCTCTCCAACCATTTAATCAAGCTTTTATTTGGTTGCAGTTGTTTCAGTGCTTGTTGTACATTATTGGGTGTTGAGAAGGGAACTGCCTATTGTTCTGAAGGTGCATTATTACAAAAATACGCTCAACAAATAGCAGCACATGGCTGCTTATTGTGCAGAATGATTACCATATCATGACTTCAGCTGGGACAAAAGGATTTACTTGATTTCTGCAGGCGGTAATCCTCTGAAATTGAGGTTCGTCCGAATAATTATTCCTCTGCACGAATGTCACGTTCATAAAACCCCACAGAATCAATTTTTATACATTTTTCAGGTGGAGATCTGAGCAGGTGCGTTCATGGATTTGTGCACATGATCAGTGCCTGCAGGCTCCAGACATTCATGGATATTTTCTTTGGAAATTATTCCCGGCATCAACCTCAGTGGAGGATGAAAAGCGACGAGCTTTCATGCGGAAGACGTTGTCTCCACCAGCCAGGTGAAACGACGCCTTCAGGCCCCGTTAATGGAAGACCAGGGTTTTCATTATATTTTAAGAGTCGCCCCTGTTCTGTTTTTACAACCCGCTTTGCTACAATATAGCCTTTCTCTACTAGAGAGTGAATGGAAGCCATATGGAAAACACGGCGCTGTACCTGAGCTGCTATTTCAGTCACACAGACGGGGTATTGTGCTGCGAGGACCAAGAGAAAGAAAGAGGAGGGACAACAGAAAGAGAGGGAGGGTGGGATGAAAACAGGATGCAGTGAAGGAAGAGAGGGAGGAAGTAATGAGGAGGGAGAGGAAATAGTGGGGATGAGGGAGAGGTAGAGGAGAACGATGGGAAGAGGAGAGAATACAAAAGAAGGGGAAGGTAAAAGATGGAGGGAGAAAATGATTTACTGAGTGTTAAAAAAATGGTGCGAAGGGAGGAAATAAGGAAAGAGAAGATGGTGAGAGGAAGAATATGATTGGAAGGTCAACGAGGCCAAAGGAGTGTCCACACTAAGGCGACATGTTGTCGAGGTTGATACGATGAAAGTAAATAATTCAATATAAATACAATGTTTTAGCGGCGAAGCACAAACATTTTTTTTTACAATTATTAATACAATCTCTGTATCTTTCAACATTGAGGTATATTGTATATCGCCAATGACTTTCTGAGAAAACGTGATATAAAACATCTCTAATCACATCAACAACAAACATATCATGCTATTCTAACATATTTTATCAAATATGATTGACCTCAGTTTTGAAATAAACTGTAATTAATCCTCTCAGCAGTCTATAAACTGTAAACATGTGTATTATAAGTGTTTATACATAAATGCCACTTTTATTAACGCTTATGTAATGTGATTAACACTTAATAATGTTAATAAGAGGGCCTTATTGTACCCGTAAACTAACACTTGTTACATGGACCTTTTAATAAAAAAGTGGCACAGAAAAATTAAGAAATTGGCGGAGGAGGAAAAGTGAGTCCACAACATGCTCAGGATCAAAGCTTGAACACGGAGGCCTGCAGACGCGGGGCGAGGGCCAAAGATCTGGTGAAGTTTTGGCGCAGCTGTGCGACCACTAGAGAAGCCGGAGTAGATTGAGAATGTGGGAAATTGAAAAAATAAAACACAGGATATGAAAGGGTGGGGAAAGAGCCGAAGTCGAACTCTGCGGCGGCGTTGCACTCAGACGAAAGCCGTAAAAAACGGCGAGGAACTCGATTAGAGCAATTACCAAACGGAGGCCGACGCATGATTAGACGGGGACACACACACACACGCACACACACAAAGTTAAAATATCTCTATAAAACTCCCACAAAAACAGGAAAACGGTAATGGGAACACAGACATGCACGCTGATGCAGTGACGCACACGGCGACACAAACGGATCGCGTTATGCACATAATCACACGCAGTGACGCACGTGTGTGTGAATACCTCCCAATGCACACACTGGAATGACCTTTTGAACGTAGGTTTGGATGCACACACACATGCACACCTCAGCTCATGTGGTCGTGATTGCGATGCGGTAATGTTAGCAGACTGACGACCTCCGCTCGGCGGTCATTACCTGTCAATCAAAATGGGGGAAAGCGGCGAAAAACAGTGACGGCTGTTGAGTTTGTTGTCCAGACAGAATGGGACCGGAGCCCCGAAGAGGAAAATAAAACTGTGGAAGTTGTGCTTATTCACTCTCTAACGTAGAAAAACTCCTTCACCTGATGTGTGATTACCATCAAGTCGAGTAGTCACTGTGACGTCACCCATTGGTTTGTGGACTACAGTTTTGAAGCCATGAGTTTGGCATTTTTAGCCGACGCCATCTTGTTTTTTTTGCAACCAGAAGTGACACGAGTGGGGGCGGAGCTAAGTGCAACGGAGCGCTGACTACGACCGTGGTGGCGGGGGTGTGGTTAGGCTCAGCTGCAGAGGAGGAGCGGTTCAGGGAACAGGTGCGATCAACGAGGTGTAATCAGTACGATTGGTGTGTGTGTCCTTTGGTGTGTGTGTCTTTCCCATATAAAACCAGGAGTCGTGACTGAGGAGGAGGGAGAGAGCAGGTAGCCGAGACGACGCAGCTGACACAGTCGAGGAAACGACAAGACAGCCAATACCTGCAAACCTGTCAGAAATAACGATTATTACGAAACCGCCAACTACAGCGTGTTGCCCTCTTTGTGCCGCCCGAGACTCGCGGGGGTAACGGGGATCGTTACGATTAACTTTTGTGAAGTGAAAGCACACTGCAAAGAGGTTCAAGTTGTAGAATGAAAGCAACTCCCAGACTGGACAACACCATGTCAGCGACCTGTCAATCATAAGGTAGCTCCGCCCCTAAAGCATGTTTATGTTCTGTTTGACTCTAAATGACTATAATTTACCAAATTAACATAATGCTGTATTGAAGAATCTTGAAACTAGAGATTGAGACATAAACTCATGTTTACAATGTTTACTGAGGGAATAAATCGAGAGAAGTGGAGTCATTTATATAGACTTCTATACAACCAGAGGAGTCACCCCCTGGTGGTCAGTAGAGAGAATGCAGCTTTAACACATGAAGCATATACTTCTATACAACCAGAGGAGTCGCCAGAGAATACAGCTTTAACACATGAAGCATAGGCTTCTATACAACCAGAAGAGTCGGCCCACTGGTGGTCAGGAGAGAATGCAGCTTTAACACATGAAGCATTGACTTCTATACAACCAGAGGAGTCGCCCCCTGGTTGTCAGGAGAGAGACTGCATCTTTGACACATGAAGCATATACTTCTATACAACCAGAGGAGTCGCTCCCTGGTGATCAGTAGAGAGAATGCAGGTTGAAGGCCCTTCAGCATTGACTTCACTATTCAGACCCGGAGGTCGCGGCCTGGTTATCACCTATGATCTATTTATACTTGCGGAGTGTCTCCACTGACTTATTAAACGTACTTCCCGACCACAACTGAGTGGCAAAACAAATCTGCCACAGCTGCACATCTTGTAAAAGTCTGTCTAAATTAAATGAAATTTCCACAACACATGCTGGACAGTTGTTGGAGGCAGATTGCCTGATGAAGTGCCCTTATAGCGTGCAGACAGAGGTCCCAGAAACCAACCAGAGCTCTTTTAAACTGGAATACTACTTTCCTCTTTATAATGAAGTTTAATGATGTATGGCTTCAAAACAGACTTGAATGTTGATTGATCATTTTGATCATATCCTTGCTGAGTTTCAGTGGATTTGGAGTTTAGATGTTGCATGATGGTCTAGTTTCGGGGTTTTTTCCACCTCGACAAAGAAATCCTACAAGTATGCACACGGCACTAACTGTCACCTTTAAACACCCTATATCATATTAGATTATTATCACAAGAATATCAGCCCAGTTCCCCGTCCCACGTGTATTCACTCTCTCGTACTTCACTAACTATTCGCCAGATGTGAGAGTGTGTGTGTGTCGGGGTCAGGAGAGCACGATGGAGGGAAGAGGAGGTGGGAGAAGAGAGAGAGAGCGAGGGGATAGAGGTATAATTTCACACCTGTCAGGTTCACGGCCTCAGAGAAGACGCCAGGCGAGGGAGACGGAGAGGTGAGAAGTCGTTTCTTCCTCTGCTTTCTGCTTTCGTTTAAGGAACACGTGCAGACGATCCTTTCGAGCAGCTTTCAGCCAAAAGCCCGGACATTTCCATCACCTGCTCTCTTTGTAATGCCTTATTTGTGTCGGTCTGTGCTGCACTTCTTTAACATTCAGGCAGCGTGTTGTACCGTGTGTATACATGGCGCTATATACTATATAGTGTATCTATGTTTAGAGCACCTTGAGTGGGAAAAGCAGCCGGAAAATATCAGTGAATGAACCGATGGATCAATTTAAATACAAAGGGATTTTCAGTCGGTGCCTCTAGCGCCACCATGAGGTTTATATTCGTGGTTTTGAGGGAAATATCATTTAGAAACTATTGAAAGGATTTGGCTTGGAATTCTAGACCAGTGGTTCTCAAATGAGGGTACTAGTAGCCCCTGGGTGTTAAAATAATATATATATTTAGCATGAACCGGGCCGCACAAGAATGAATAAATGAAAAAATGAAAAAATAAATAAAATAAAGGTCGGAAAGATTTCTTTATTTTGAAAAATGGCCGGATACATCCGTCTGTGCGTAACCTTCTGACGGAACCACTTGACCCGAAAATGAAACTTAAAAGTCTGTTTCAACTATTCTGGATTGAAATCAAGGCAGAGTATCCTGAGATCGCCAAAAAAAAACATTGAAAACCTGCCTCTAATTTCAACATCCTGCATTGCGTTGTCTCCCGTCACCCCGAGACGGGACCGGCTCGTACAAGAGAAACAAGCTCAGGGCTCCCACTAATTCGGCGTAATTGTGAGTTGTATTGTTATGCACTTTATAATCGTCTTCATGCCGGTCGTATCATTTTATTACATCATATTCTTTACGTCATATTTGTCGCCCACATCGTGAAGGCCGGCCCATGAAAACAGTATCTTACACGAAACCGGTCCGTGGCGCAGAAAAATGTTGGCAGCCGGAGAAGTCGCCCCCTGGTGGCAGTTAAAGCTGTAAAACTCTTGTCACAGCAGAATGCCACAAAACGAGAATACACAAGATACTCCAGGTTTATAGAGGAGGGATTGTAGTTCTAGTTTTAGAAGTTCCTCCCTGCGGCAATTATTATGCAAAAAAAAGGCAAACAATTCCTCAGTCTTTCAAGTCTTGAAAAAGCATGTTATACGAGCGCTGTCATGAATACGGCTTTCATTCTGTTGGAATAATAACACCAAAAAAAGCAATCTGTAAACACGGCTCATTGGATTATTCGAACAAAAGGTGAAACCTTCAAATAAGATTGCCTTATTAAAGCATTGGCACGCGAGATGAAGACGCGGTTTTCAAAGCGGCTCGCTATCGTGCGCCCCGGCAAAAATAAACCCCGTTGAATAATACAAGATGCTAATCGGAAAAAGATTTAAATACATCAATAAGAGATTTCATTGTGTTTCTCTTTTCTCCAGCGCGTTCCTGTGTGCAGCCTCGATGGCCCGGCGGTGAACTGAGGGTCTGTGCGTGATTACAAGAAGAGAGAAGAATGCGGTTGCACTAACAACACCGGCCCCGAGCGCGGTGCCTTCCCAGGCCGTAAAACACACATTCTGGTGCTGTTCGCACACACACACACACACACACACACACACCCCGCTGGTTTCTAACTCAACAGCTGTCGGAGTGTGAAACCTGATAAAAGCCGAAGAAGGCTGAAGCGATGGCCCGGACGCAGCGGCTTGGTCCAACTTTCTTGATAATAAGGCGATACTTTGGGTCGAAGGTCAGAGTTAAGCCGCGGAGCAGCGCCCCTGGAGCTGCAGGAGATTTAGTAACCTGCTCACTAATGCTTCACCAATCAATACTTTTTTTATATGGACACTAAATCAAAAAGACGTGTAAGTGAGAAATCCACACTCGGCAGGAGGCAGCTGTCTTCAGCGGTTAAGCTCAAAGGAGCTAAAGAGGTGGGTGTTTTAGGAGTTGGTGGAGACCAAAACAGAGCTAAAAGGAGAGTAAATGTTTCACTTGAATTCATCATACGAATTGCAAATGAATGCTGAAGTTGCCGCTTGCCTGCTAGATCTCCTGTAAATGTTCTAGTAGTGACCAGAGAGAAGCAGCTCTTTGGTTTAAATTGATCCAGTTAATGCAAACTCCAAACTTCCACCTTGTTTTCACCTTTTTGTCTCGATGCATTCAGCATAACGTACATTTCCACAGCACTCTTTCCATCAGTACAAGAGTCGCTTTGCTTTCTTTTGTGAAGCTACATGCATGGTAACAACACTCTTGACTTTTCACAATAAAAGTCTTGTGTTGGCGGTGGCTTCGGTAAAGAAGAAACGACGGGAATAAAATCACTGTTTCTGTTAAAGGAAGTTATAACTTCAGCTCTGTGTGTCTGGACACTTGTTTTTGGATGTTTTTCCAATAAGGTCCCGCTCACGCTTTGTTAACCTTTTAAAAACCAAGGTATTTTTTAGGATTCTGCTTGAAATAACACCTAAAAAAAGGGTGTATCTCTGCAACCACAAGGGCTATTTGAATAATTTTGTTATAATAAAGGCAACCCATGTGAGCTTTTGTTCAGATGTGTAAATATTAGTATATAGGTTACTGGTTAAGAGTAAATAAAGATTGAAACACAGCAAAAAATAGAAGTTTCAGGTCAGCCTCACCCTATATAGGGACCATGGTGCTTAATTAAAGACTGACATGAAGCGAGAGATAAAGAGTTCACTGCTTCCTTTTCGACGGTGCGCCGTTAGTCTAGCGACATTTTGCCCCCTTGTGGCCCAAAAGTGTACTGTTGCAGCTTTAAGTACTGCAGCCGTTCCACTTTTAAAGTGTTTCTACTTTTACATCAGTAGGTTTTTAAAGGTAAATTTACTTTTTTGCATGAGTACATTACTTACGTTGACGCCAATGAATTCACAGATTCATATTTTCCATGCACAACATACAGAACGCTCATACAAACATGATTCATTATTGCAGTTTAAACTTCCCATCAGGACATGAATTAATACACCGCATTAACTTAAATACCTCAATACAGGAGTGCATTAAATATTTAGTTTATGACCGACAATAATTGATGAATGAAAAACTAAAATGATAAACTGAGGATGATAATAACTATAAAATACAGAACGCTCCTCGGAACTGAAGGGAGTTTCTCGTGTCAGACTGAGACATGAAGCAGGGACCTCAGTACCGGAGGCGCAGCGTGTCTGAGCCGTGTTTATTATCTTGACACTCGAGTGAAAATGTGAAAATCGCTGACACAATCTTTAATTAATATCCACGCTCCACTTACAGCCGTGAACCCGGGTCCACACGAGCACACACCTGCTACTTTGGGAAGCATTTAAGTCTTAAGAGCTGAACATAACATCATAGACATTAAGCCAAACGATCCATAAATATGACATTTATGACTGCGCCAATATGTGCATATTTCTTATTGCATTATCAGAAGTGATACCCCATAAACAAGTGATGTAAAAGCCTGTCTCCTAAAGTGTGTTTTAGGAGTTTTTCAATATATCTGGTGACGCCATGCGCCCGGGGAGTCAGAGCGAGCGTCTGTCACCTCGGGGCCGTAATGAAAGCGAATCCATCAAACCGGTGGGGCCGAGATATATAAAGGCTGAGTGGAGGGTCGGGGGGCCGAGTCTGAGAGTCGGCTCTTATTATTCGGCGTTTGATATTTACGAGTCGGATTGATTTGACTTTTTATTTTGGAGGGCGGAGAGAGAGCAGGGGAGAGAGCTGCCGGGATTTTACGGCTCATCAGAGGTCACGGGGGTCATCGGGGACGCGATGATGTCATACGGATATATACAACCGGGTGGCGGGGAGGCGGAGACGCACCGAAGAGCACCTACAGTCCAAAGAAAACCACGCAGACATGTGTGCAGTGTGATTAAATTCATATGGAAAACATCCTGCCGCGTCCATATGTTATGTATAATACAATCAAATACATGATGGCTTTGTGTGACTTTGCGGTCTGGCACATTTCCCCTCCAAATGTTAACATGTAAAGCAACTAAGTCATAGAAAGTGGATGTATTATTAATGTTAAAACTTTAAATTGAATTACTCTAATTAGAAGAAAAAAAAGATTTTAGATGAAAAGCAGTTTATTCCCAGAGGCATAAGTCACTAAAAATGGATACTTTGAAATATAAAAAAAGAGACTTTAAAGAAATAAATGAATCAAAAGGGATTAATGGACTTAAAGAAAAAGAGTCAAGTCAATCATCATCCAACCAGAACGGGACGAGAGAGAAAACAGAAAGATATTCATAAGTCGAGTGTGTGTGGACAGAGAAATGGATAGAGCTGTCATCTTTTCCCAAACAGACAGATCCCCCCTCCTTCAGTTCATCATTAGAAAAAACACACACACACACACACTAACACACACTGCAGGGGTCTTGATATACGAGGTTGCGGTCATGTGCTCGGCTCGCGGTTTGCCGCCGGTGACGATTGAATCGCAGACCGCGATGATGTCACATCTGTCTGGCTTGATAGTGCGAGCCCGTGTGTGTGTGTGTGTGTGTGTGTGTGTGTGTACTTTGTTTGAAAGTTCTTAAAAATAAAAAAAAACGACTGACCTCGGCTCGATAGTAAATCTCCCCCATTTTCTTTTCGTTGTCTCAATTTTTCAGCCTAAAGATGAGACCCGATGCCACATGTGCAATTACTGGCAGTGAACTCGGCCCGGAGGGTTGATATATGGGGAATTACCCGGGATTACCTCGGGCCGCCATTACTGAGGGCACGAGAAGAGACGCCGTCATATTTAATAATGGAAAATTGTGACGTGCAGTCCCGATTTTTTGAATCAAGGTCTCAAGGGGAAATTTATGGGACGTTTATTACCTTTTTTCTTCAAATAAAGTGAGGATACTTAATGTTCAATAAACTTTGGTCACGTGATGGTGCGTCAGATGAATGATGGCGGGGAGTCAGAGACGTTTTGTGACGTCAATTTCAATTAAATTCATACTTAAAGTTCATTTTGACTTGAAAAAAATAAATAAAGATCAGTGGCTTTGTTTTGTAGGACAAATAATATTCCATTCTTGTGAAAGCAATATTTCGGGAACGTTTTTGAACGTTGAACAAACATCCACATGGAATCAATGTTACAAATATTTTAATTTGGGGGGGGGGTCAAAGGTCACTGTGATCTGACAAT
Source organism: Taurulus bubalis (assembly GCF_910589615.1). NCBI lineage: Eukaryota > Metazoa > Chordata > Actinopteri > Perciformes > Cottidae > Taurulus > Taurulus bubalis. The sequence goes on along the minus strand of NC_136591.1, from coordinate 37,395,643 downwards.
TTTGATTCTACTTATGACAATTTCACACAAATCTCATTGAGGAAATGATAAAGTGATGACACATCGGACATGGATGAAAATGTAACTTGACTAGTTGGTTGACAAATTCCATGTTTGAATAAACCAGAAATCTTTGCACTGCCACTCAAGCCGTCTCCATGTGGACCCGGTACCATCTTGGTCTTGTAGACCAGCAACATTCAGTCACCCTAACTTCACACCAATGCTTGTGAATCCCACTGCTCTTCTTGGTAAAGACACACCCTGTGCAGCATTCAAGAGCTGGGAGTGACCACTGAGCTGCTGGTGTCCGGCTTCTGACGGGCTCAATGCCTAACCCTAACCTAACGCCTCTGCAAGGTGTGACAGACCACATTTCTACACAAAAAACAATCATACAAACTTTGGTTTTAGACATTTATTTACACGTATCGACCATTGTATTCATGTATTTCACTGCTTTTGT
>NC_136591.1:37377677-37390177 GCF_910589615.1 Taurulus bubalis | reverse complement strand
ATCATCTAACAGCTAACAGCTATCGCCTAACAGCTAAGGCTGGGGCGCCTTTATTAGCCGTCAGCGGCGAATGAGAGCAGCGCTGAGCAGCGGCCCTGAGCTAGCAAGTACTCACATGTACCTATATGCACTCATGTGCGCTAAAAGCATGCGTGGCTAGCCAAGAGACATCAACAAATCAAGATGAAGATTACGTTCTGTGCTAGGTAGACGTTACTCTGGTATATGATCTGAGAAGCTTGAAGTTAAGTTGACATGTTTTGCCTTCATGCCGCCTGCTTGGTTTTTCAGGTTGATGGAGTTTGCACTCTGTGTGACCTTTCAAAACGCTCACAAACACTCAGATGTTTGGTTGACAGTAAAGTTTAAGCGTCCCGTTTTCCTCCGAGCTCCCTCTTCTTCTCCTCAGTCCCTCCTTCCCTCTGGTGATCTTCCACAGTAATGACCATGACTCCCACAGCAGAAACACTCTCCTCTGCACTCTTCACCCCTGGGCTTTAAAAAAAAAAAAAAAAAAGTACAAGAAAGAAATTGCGAAGCGGGCCGTGATGGGAGGAAAGTATGTGGAAGGAAATGAGAAAAGGAAAGTGCAAGACAAAAGGAACGTCAGTGGCATTTTTTCCTGTGCACTCTTCACCGCCAGGATGGGAGAGGTGAAAAGGGCAGCGGGAGAAGGCGAAATCAGGACGAGGAAGAGGGAGTGAAGACGAGCGGTGAAGGAATCAAAAAGAAAATATAAGGAGGGGAGAAACGAGAACGACAAAAAGGCGAAGAGGCAGGAAAGAAGCAAAGTTGGAGAGACAGGGATAGAAGAGGGTTAGAAAAAGGATGAACGGTTCTGGGAGGATTTTAACGAGCATGTTGGGGGTCTCAGTAGAAACAGGGGGGCCTCTTTTGTGAGTGTTTTAAACACATTGACCCCAAGTTTCCCATCGAGAGGATAGAGGGTGACGAGGGGGTCGAGAAGAGAGGAGAGAGGCAGGGAATAACATGAAATAAATGAAAATAATGCAGTTCGAGGCATTTTGTATCCACCAATGGCCGCTGTCTCTTTCGCCAAAGTACACAGAGTCTGGCGGAAATGAAGAAGAAGCGGTTGGACGACGCGGTGGAAGAAAGCGTGAGTTCCTCTCCGTCGGGTCAAGAGGAGGCCACAAGTTGGTGCCTGTAACCCTCATCGCTGCGTCACGAACCCTCTCCACCACGCTATGAACTCCCCGCGAGCCCATCAAGGACGCACTTACGAGCCCCCGAGCGCCATTTAAACTACGATTTCCCAGGCAGGCCCTCAACGCGGCACACAAAGAGCCCTCCTGTCACCCAAGCTGACACCAAAACCTCTCCAGGCCTACCGCGACACATGGAGGAGGGGGCGTGGCCTTGCGGTTTTGGAGGCTGCGCTGTAACTGCGAGGTCACCGGTTCAACCTCTGCGGTGGTCAGTCAATAAGACTGTAGCCTCCGTTTGACCCTTTGGAGGCCTTTAACGTGATCATTTCCAATGGCGAACGCCAATAATGTAATAAAACACGTGCAGGGAAGCAAATACTGCAAGGAAAATATCTAAAAAACAACACAATGGCACTGTTGCCAGCATCGTTAAACTCATTTGCTTATGATTAACTCCATTCTCGAGTCAATTTAGGACATGAATATTTAAGGTGGAGCACGACGACCTTGACGAATTCAAAGTCAAAAACGATCGGTTGTGAGTTAGTTCTCACAAGCAACTTTTAGAGTTCCTGACTCGGGGCCTGACCTTTGACAGCACCCTCTGAAATGTCAAAAATGCAGCGGCGCGGATGAGAAAATAAGCCAGGTTTTCTCATTTCCTCAAAAATTGCCTCTTCAGAGTCATATAAGGTTTTTGCAAGATGCTAATGATTTGTTTTAGCAGTGGGGGGTGCTTTATGGCAGCATGTTATAAGTACCTCACGGGCCCCTCAGAAGCATCTTACGAGGGCCTTATGAACTGCTCATGAACCCTGGGTCTTTTCCCAGGCACCTTAAAGTAAACAACACAGAGGCTCCTTAACCCCCCAAAAGATGGCGGACTTAACAAGACGGACACATTAGCGCTGGTCAGGGCCTCAAATCCAGGAAAAACGTGCCTGCCTTTAAAAAGTAAGAAAGAAAAAGACACGGTTGTTAGCAAATTAGTACGTTTAATGACACTTAAACCAGGAAATCCTTTCAAAAATAATCGTATAGGCTAATATACAACGTTTGAACTCTTTTCACCAATTATTTGACCCTGGTGACGATTTTCACGAGTCTCTTTTTTTTTAAATCCAGTTAAAAAACATAAAAATTGTTTCCAAACATTATTAACCAATGAAATGACTCGTCAATCAGGGAAACAATGAACGTCGAAATGTAGATAGTCCAGTCAGTGTTCAACTGCCTCTTCACTGAAGCCAAACATAAGTGTGTGAGGAGTTCTCTTTCTATGTATTATTATTATTATATTAGACATTTAAAGATGCCATCTTGTTTTTCCTGACTTTTTTCCTGACTTTCCTGACTGTCTGCATGCAGCCAGTCGCTCCTCTCGACCTCCATGATGGCGCCAGATGTCCTCCCCGCTGCAGAGCGCCTTATTGGTGTCTTCCGCAACGATTCTCCGCGTTACGGGCTAATTAGTTTGTCACAGCACCCGCAGTCGGCTCCTCTGGCTCCCAATTTCCATTTAATACGCCCGGGGAGCCTTTTTTTTACGCGCATCTTCTCTTCACAAACGCACCAAGAGGGTGTGAAAGTCAGAGAAAGAGGATGTGAAGGTTAACGGTGTGGGAGACGTGGCTTTTCCCACTCGTATATTGACATGTCGGGCGAAGGGTCAGCGGCTCGCTGTAACACCGGTGTGTCGGTGTGAGTCACCCGGCTAAAGGCCGAACCCCGCGCCAGCGCTCCATACTGTGTCATTATTAGAGAGCCGCTCAGAGTGAACACATCATTAAACCTCAATAAAAAGCCTTTATTCACCCTCGAAATATTACAGCAACATGTGTGAAGCAAGTGTGTGTGAGTGTGTGTGTGTTGGGAGTTATAAATGATTGTGTGGCTGCACAGACGGACGGACTGAGAGTTCACAAAGAGTACTGTATTCCTCTCATAAAAGCCTTTGTATTTAGTAATATTCTTGGACGACGTGTGTGTCTGTGTCTGTGTGTGTGTGTGTGTGTGTGTGTGTGTGTGTGTGTGTGTGTGTGTGTGTGTGTGTGTGTGCGCTCGAAGCGGTTGGTCCAGTCATGTCAATGTAATGATGCATGATGACTTTTTACTGTAGGTGCCAGAGAAGGGGGAGAAACTAGAACGAGAGAGAGAGAGAGGCTAGTTTGTGAACTACTGCAGCTGGGGAGCTAACGGCGCTAACCTAGCCAGAAGGAAAGAGAGAAATAGATGATGAATAAATGAATGAATGACTGGCTTAAGGCCTGAGGTGTGAACTCGAGTCAAACTCTTGAACAAATTTTATGACTTTACACTCGACAAAGACTAAAAAGGACTTTAACACCAATGACCTCACCGGGACTTGAGCCGTTTGACTTCGGTATTAGAACGCCTTCCCCGAGCCCCAAGATGGAAAAGTATTATATTTAAAAAGTGTGACAAGAATCAAATCATTTACACTATTCAATCCCAGTAAATCAACACTTCATACCCTTTGGTCCACGTCGCTTGTCTGACAGCATTCAATCAAAGAACTAACGTTACGTTACCGAGCGGCTGTTGGTAAGAAATGTTACTAAGGATCGTTTAATTTGGACACAAAAAACATGGCGGTCAACCAATAATTTACAGAATGCAAAAGAATGACGAGCGACAAATGGCATTACATTTAGTGCAGAGTGCATTATGACTTGAGTGCAAGACTCAAGACTCACTGCAAAACAATGACTTGGTCACTTGGTCTGCGGAAACATCATTCGCTCGTGTTTTAAAAAGTCTAGCCCATTCATTTACATGTATTATAGCCGACTATGTGTGTGTGTGTGTGTGTGTGTGTGTGTGTATGTGTGTGTGTGTGTGTGTGTGTGTGTGTGTGTGTGCGTGTGTGTGCATACTAGAATGCACCTACTGTATGTTTTTTTCTAAACATAGCCGTGCCCACCCAGGTCACCACATCCAAGCTCCATGTGATGAATTGAGTTCAAGTTAAAAGTCCCCACACACACACACACACACACACACACACACACACACACACACACACACACACACACACACACACACACACATACACACATCTCATCCAGGAAGCACATCTCATCCAGGAAGCACATCTCATCCAGAAGGCCCATCTTATCCAGGAGGCCCATCTCATCCAGAAGGCCCATCTCATCCAGAAGGCCCATATTATCCAGGAGGCCCATCTCATCCAGGGAGCCCATCTCATCCAGAAGGCCCATCTTATCCAGGAGGCCCATCTCATCCAGGGAGCCCATCTCATCCAGAAGGCCCATCTTATCCAGGAGGCCCATCTCATCCAGAAGGCCCATCTCAGCCAGAAGGCCCATCTCATCCAGAAGGCCCATCTTATCCAGGAGGCCCATCTCATCCAGGGAGCCCATCTCATCCAGAAGGCCCATCTTATCCAGGAGGCCCATCTCATCCAGGGAGCCCATCTCATCCAGAAGGCCCATCTTATCCAGGAGGCCCATCTCATCCAGTGGACCCACTTCTCATCCAGTGGGCCCATCTCATCCAGGAAGCCCATCTCATCCAGAAGGCCCATCTCATCCAGAAGGCCCATCTTATCCAGGAGGCCCATCTCATCCAGGGAGCCCATCTCATCCAGAAGGCCCATCTTATCCAGGAGGCCCATCTCATCCAGGGAGCCCATCTCATCCAGAAGGCCCATCTTATCCAGGAGGCCCATCTCATCCAGTGGACCCACTTCTCATCCAGTGGGCCCATCTCATCCAGGAAGCCCATCTCATCCAGAAGGCCCATCTCATCCAGGAACATGAGTTTCCAGGAAGCCCATCTCATCCAGTAAGCACATCTCATCCAGAGGGGGCAATCTCATCCAGTGGGCCCATCTCATCCAGGAAGCACATCTCATCCAGGAGGCCCATCTCATCCAGGAAGCACATCTCATCCAGGAGGCCCATCTCATCCAGGAAGCACATCTCATCCAGGAGGCCCATCTCATCCAATGGGCCCACTTCTCATCCAGTGCGCCCATATCATCCAGTGGGCCACTTCTCCTCGTCCACAGGGCCCACCTCCCGCCGTACAGAGCACGTTACATGCTCCCGACCCAGTCGCGCCGAGCTCTGCTGGCAGACGCACACAGAAACACACACACGCATGCAAACTGGCAAACTGGCAAACCGGCGTCTCTCCCTCTGACCCCGAGGCAGTCCCAGTCATGTGGTTGTGGGAATGTCGCTGGGATTTGTGTTTCAGTGACTGCAATAACAGGGATCAAATGGGAACATGTGGATAGAATTCCAAAAGCCGGGGACAGAACACAGCGGCGCTTGTTTTCGATGCCGCTGCTTTTCACGAGGATTAGCTTTGCGGCGTTTTTTTTGTTTATCATTAGGGAGAACGCAGCGAGGACGGCGCGGGCCAAAGATCTGGGGCCCTGAACGCACCACGGCCTCTTCGCTAACCCCGGTGACGCCCACAATGCCCCATGAAAACGCAGAAGTCCAAATGGCTTCACTAATCCTTCATTATTTTTTATTTCCGTGCCGGTTAACCAAAAACGTCCTTTTCACAAGTCATGTGATCTAGTTTTTAGATTACCTACGACCGGTTCATGTGCATTACTGTGAGATAACCACTTTATTCCCGTTCACCTGTAAGTGAAATAATACACCAAGGTGGTGGAGTATCACCTGGTTTCAATACGAGTAGCACAGTCGCCAGCCTTATTCTGCTTTTCATGACCTTTAGAGAGTGTGAGGACTGAGTGACAGATAAGTCTTTTTTTAATGTTGTTGTTGGGCGTCCTCGAATATTAAAGTGAAACGATACAATATGGACAATAGTTAAGAACATACAGCAATGTGAGTGGTTTCTGCCAATCAGAGCTTTGATAGCTCCCCTATTGCCCAGCCCTAAGTTGCACTGCAAAATATGACAACTTAATCAAGCACCAAGTTGCTGGGACACGGTTTATTATTCATTTTGATAATGCGTAACATTTCAGTGAATTTATCGCTGTGTATTTATTCGTTCTATGTTGTTTTACAAAGTTAAAAAAAGCAATGTTTACCAATGAACTTCACTATAGAACGTTATATATATAAAGTGGTCAAAACCATCTGAAGCAGCTCCAACAGTTACATTGTTGCAATAAATAATAATATATCAGCCATACAGGAGACTTTACTGCAGAACAAGTACTTTTACTTTGATTAATTTAGTACTCAAAGTTGCCTTATACATCTGTACTTCAATGCAGGATTTATTTTTATTTTAATGGATTATTTTTGCATGCATGCATCTGTACTTTTAAATCCTCCCTCACTGCTTACATATTACTGCACAGTTATTGTTTTCAACCTCAAAATGTGGACATAGTTTTGTCCACATGAGTTTCCCATTTTTTTTTTATACATCTGTCCATTTAGTTTGATGTCACTGACATCAGGCGGCTGCTAAATGCTTTATATGTGAAATAAATGCACATCAGACCGCTGCTGAATTATTCATAGTTGTCAATATAACAGATTTCTGCATATCGTTCAGCCGATCATTTAACGGTTTCGGCTGACAGCGCCGATGTGTTTTCACTTTTCTCTTCATTTTTCACATCGGTCTTGAGGTTTGTTCTTCTGTTTCTGTGTTTTAGAAAAACTCTGTCATCTTGTGCGACGGGCGGCTGAGAAAAGTTGTGTTTTTTAGTTGTTTTTCTGGGGGGTTCCTTGTTTTCACGTGACGGAGCTCGTCGCCTCCGCTCGAGACGGCCGCGACATCTTTAATGCATGAACGGCACGCTGGTATTTCCTGTATCTGTACACACACGCGGTCCCTGCTGTCCTTTTGCCCTCGTACTTTTTAAATTTCCTGCATTTAGTGTCTGGATGCTTGTTTGGCTTGGTGGGGAGGACGGGGGATATAAGGCCGGTTTCATAAAGGACGATACTTAAAGAATCCTCCAGGCGAGGTCACGGTGCTCAACTTTTCTCCCAATTTTTTTTTATTTATTTATTTATTTTCAACATCTGTGACCTCGGCCAACCCGGCCGTGCCTCTCGCTGCTCTGAAATGATTTACTTTATCAGAGTTATTGTTGCACTAAATTGACTTTTCCCAAAAAGACTTGAAAGCAACTTCATGTGCTGACTGGCTTTTGTTTCCTGACTTGAAATTAGTCACGTGTAACTTAAAGGCTTTATTTCTGTGAATGGAATTACAAGACGAGCGTGAGTCAGATGGTTTGGCCTGAACGCGGCACGGCACTTGGCACGTCCTCCATTTCTTTCCTCATTTCTTTCCGGGTTATGAAACAGTCTCAGTTTAATACCGACGCCTCTATATGACCGACATACGTAAACAAGACCATCAGCGGGAAGCGGGGCCGACTGTCAGACCCCTGCTGCAGTACGATGAGAGGTGTTCTAGAGGGACCCTGGCGCTCGGAAAAACACTACCGCTTTTGTCCACAGGGGGCGCCAACATTGAAGTCTCCCTCCCTCCCTTTTTTTCGTTTACTCGTGGATCTCCATCACGCCGTTATCTCGCAGAAAATACACACCACCTGCACAGTTTGCACCAAACACACGAGCACGCACATGAACACACACACAAACACACATAAATTCACACATAATCACACAAACACTAATGCAAAATAGCACACAAAAACTCACTTGAAAACTACACATGCAAATGCACACACACACACACACACACATAAATTCACACATAATAATGCAATAATAACACAAATGCACACACACACATGCATGTAAAATGTACACACTCGAACACACACACATAATCACACACACACACACTTATGCAAATTAACAGACAAAACACACTTGCAAACTACACATACAATTACACACACAGACACACACAGAAATTCACACATACTAATGCAATAAATAATAATAATAACACAAATGCAAATGAACACACACACATTAATTCACACAAATGTAAATGAACAGACAAAAACACACTTGCAAATACACACACACACAGAAATTCACAAATAATAATGCATTAAATAATAATAACACAAATGCAAATGCACACACACACACACACACAGATAGATAAATTCACACATAATCACACAAACACCACACAAATGCAAATGCACACACAGAAACACACTTCACACAAACATGCATGAAAATGTACACACTCGAACACACAAACACACGTAATCCCACAAACAGAAACACACACACACGCAAATGTGCACACACAACACACGTGTAAATCCACACAAACAGACGTGCAACTTTACACACTTAATCACTAGAACACGACTCAAAATGTCACTTTGATCAACACACACAAACACACGTCCCGCGGCGTCTTTCTGACACAGAAAACATTTAAAAAGTGTTTATTTTCCCCTCTTTGGCCTTTGATGGCCAACTGGATCCACATGGGCCTCAGCGACTCTGCTGGGCTGCCGGGATTCAAACCCTTAAACTGTTTCCCACGCGGTCAGACGCACGAGGTCACCTGTTCCAGGACCGAGTCAAACCGGTTTACGAGGGCCCGCTTCACGTGTTTGATCCCCGTCCCGTCCCTCGTCTTCACATCCAGCGGAGTCAAAGGTTCAGATCAGTTTTTTAGTAGTTATTTACTTAGTTTTTATTACAAGCAGCAGCTTTTCATGTGGCTCCGTGTCTCGTGTTTGTTTTATTTTGCCTCCCCATATTTTCCCCAAATGTTTGGATCAAAAACTTTCAGCAGGTCACAAGTTAAAATCCTTACTCAACGTGTTGGCGAGTGATGACTTGAAGCGGGATCTCTGCTAAGCAGCAACGGTCTGGCTTTCATTTCCAATCCCATGTTGTATCTAACAATTAAATACAATCACATTGTAATTATAAAGAATAGAGAATGTCTGCGATAACACACACACACACAGATAATACACACACACATACACAGCGTCAAAAACCCAAACCACAGTTGTGTGTCCCTTCCATCTTCACAGCCTCGGTAAGACGTCTCTTGTTTTGAAAGTCCCAAAAAAAAAATCATTTGAGTCGGTTTTTGGTGTTTCTTTTTCTTTTCTTTTCATCTTTCGCCCACGCAGACAGATGTAAAGGCTGCAAAACCTCTGTCTCCCTCTCTCTTTCTCTATCCGTCACCCACATCCATTCATCCTCTCAAGTTGTTGTTCCGCTGTGTTGAACAAAAACAACAAACCAGCGAGAGAAGGACGAGGGCTGAGTTGAAAGTCGTCCGATGAAAGAGTTTGAAACGCATTTAGTCTGTGTCCATCGTCCAATTATCATCTCTTTTGTACAAAGGGCCAGAATCTGTATTTATTGTACTATGGGCACCATGTTTTTGTGACTAAGTGGCTAACTGGGACAACAGTTTTTAAATTGGTCCGGTATTGAGGGAGAACGCTGCAATGCTAACTGAAAATGTACGTCCACCCTGCAGATGAATTAAAGGTTTCTCAGCACGTTTCCACCATCGTCTTCCGGCAACAAGTCACAATAAAAAGCGGAGAGATGAAGAACATTTTGGTATTTCTCTGTAGACGCAAAATAAAAGCCCTTTTAGTGGACCTGCATTGCCGGTAAAGAGCCACTAGCGTTAGCCAAACAGCCCGTTTAGTGGCTGTTTGGCTAACCATTGCTCAATACTGGACCAATTTAAAAAATTTATTCCAGGTTGAACAATACCAAAGTTACTCTTTAAGTGAGAGCAACAGAAAGACATTGTATGGCGTTTTTTAGGGAATCTGCTTATCTGCTTTTCAGGAGGTCTCATGTCTGTTTGTAAAGCTACAGCCAAGATGTTAGCTAACGGTTAGCTAAAGAGCTAACAACGGAAGGAAATAGTTCTGGTCTGCTCTGCCTTTTGTCGAGGTTGAAAAGGAGTAATAAAGTTTGTCGTTGTTGTACAATGTAGTGTACGTTTAGATTTTAAATTTGTCCTCGCTCCCCAAAAAAAAGCAGTGTTTTTGTTTGAAAAACTTTATTCAATCGTCATATACACACGGGTCCGTGTCCCTCGCGCTGAACCCGTCCTCAGCAAATTAGCAACTTGATGTTTCAGCGTCTCACTCAAGGACACCTTTAACCAGAAGGTTGGCGGTTCGATCCCCGGCTCCGACAGTCACGTTGTCGGAGAGAACCCGCTCAAGTATTAAATGACAAAAAAACACCACTTTTGGCGTGGTGGAGAGGCCTCTCCACCTCTGCCTCCTGATGTCACTGTTCTCTCTCTTCTTCTTTCTCCTCTTGCGTTCCTCCGATAGCCAAGACAGACATGGTCGGCTGGAAGAACACAATCGTCCTCATTAACTCCTCTCTCTCTCTCTCCATCTTAATTTCTTTCCCCCTCTCTCTCTCTCTGTCTCTCTTCAACGATGTGATAAACATCCACAGATGTGGATGGCACCCACACACACACACACACACACGCACACACACACACACACACACACGCACACAGAAGACAAGTAGCAGCCTGTTAGTGTGTTGTGAAGCCTCATAATTGGTCCATTTATCTTCATGTTAATGCAACGTGGTGGAGTCCATCTAACCTTCAGTGGGAGGCGATTGGTTTCATATGTGAGCCTGGAGCATCCTCACGCACACACACACACACACACACACACACACACACACACCTTGGCACGCCGCTCAGTGTTCCTGCTGGGACGGTCCGATGGTTGCACACCATTTCATCACTCTGTCCTCACCCTCTTCTCCCGTCCCCGGTTGTCTGCCTGTCCCTTGGATGCTCTCGCCGTCTTTGTCTCCGCGGTGCTCCTCCTCCCTCGGCGCGCTTTCAAATCGATCGCACGGCTTCTCCCGATCGGCGGAGGAGATAAACAGAGTATAGTTGTCACAGCAGAAGCGGCTCAAAGCTGGGATGACTCCGGAAGGGTGTGGTCGTCAGATGAAGGGGAAACGAAGCCGTCGTTTAAAGCTGTACGGATTCAATCAACTATTTAATCGGCAAAAAGTGTTTTTATGAAAAACAATTAGCTGTGTTCTACACTACTTTAAATGTGAAACTACAGGCAGCAGTAAGATAACTTGAAGGACATATATCAGTAGGAAAAGCCGCTTTCTATTAAAATTCTAATGATAACTTAAAAAATGATCAATTTGATTACAATAGCTGAATTGAATTGAACTTAAACAACTCTTTAGAGTTGTAAATTTCATCACGCAAAAGGTTAAAATATTGTCCGTCTGGACTAAATGAAAGCATATACTTCTATGCAACCAGAGGAGTCGCCCCCTGGTGGTCAGGAGAGATAATGCAGCTTTAACACATGAAGGATAGACTTCTATGCAACCAGATGAGTCGCCCCCTGGTGGTCAGGAGAGAGAATGCAGCTTTAACACATGAAGCATAGACTTCTATACCACCAGATGAGTCGCCCCCTGCTGGTCAGGAGAGAGAATGCAGCTTTAACACATGAAGCATAGACTTCTATACAACCAGATGAGTCGCCCCCTGGTGGTCAGGAGAGAGAATGCAGCTTTAACACATGAAGGATAGACTTCTATGCAACCAGATGAGTCGCCCCCTGGTGGTCAGGAGAGAGAATGCAGCTTTAACACATGAAGCATAGACTTCTATACAACCAGATGAGTCGCCCCCTGCTGGTCAGGAGAGAGAATGCAGCTTTAACACATGAAGCATAGACTTCTATACAACCAGATGAGTCGCCCCCTGGTGGTCAGGAGAGAGAATGCAGCTTTAACACATGAAGGATAGACTTCTATGCAACCAGATGAGTCGCCCCCTGGTGGTCAGGAGAGCGAATGCAAGTATAAGACACTTTCTATGATGCACATGTCTGTAATGCTTTATAACCACACGTATGCCATGTCGTAGCGCTCTATAATTATACCTACAATCATAAATATCCTGAAATGAATTGAGAAAAGGGGTTTCTCTTCACACCATCCATCCAACCAATTCCATCCATCCCTGTGAAAGATGTAATTCATGTTCTGGTATCAAAGGAAGAGCCCTTTACCAGAACACAGCTTTCCTCTAAACTCCGTCATGTATTCTGCCCGTCATCTGTCCATCAAGTCGGGTCAAACAGACATTTTATCGTGTATATATTTTTCCAACCTCCGTCTCACCCCGTTATTTTCTAAATCTTCCTCCCTCTGTGTGGTTTTTTTCTGGGTTCTGTCGGTGTCTTCCTCAGTGTGGATGGTAGAAGATAAATACACCCCGACTGTGAACCACGACAACCACATGAGATGACGCGATGAGACAGTGCCCGACTGTGTGTGTGTGGGTGTGTGTGGGTGTGTGTTGCTGCCACGAACGTAGAAGAGAGAATACTTTGATATC
>NC_136591.1:37320177-37372677 GCF_910589615.1 Taurulus bubalis | reverse complement strand
GTCTTTGTTCTCTCCGATTCCTCCTCTCTTCCTTCTTTTTTTTACCCGACTCTGCATCTGCACCCTGTTCACTCTATTGCGCAACCCCACACCCGTATGTGTGTGTGTGTGTGTGTGCGTGTGTGTGTGTGTTGAGGTCAAATGCACTTGGCTGGCCGCTGTGATATTGGATGGGAGATAGAAAACGCTGTTTTAACAAACTTGCCAACTCGCTGCTGGAGCAAAAAAAATAAATCACAATCTGCTCTGCATCACACGCACACGGAGGCGGTCGTGTTTCCATCACTTTAGAAGGACATTACGTTGACTTACACTCAGACCTGGACCAGAACCACGACTTCCCGAATCCTAATTTAACCCTATACCCGAAGTCTTCACTCAAAACTGCAACGATTTACGTGATGGGGACTCTACGTCCCCACAACATGACACACACACATGACACACACACACACAGTTCCACATACCCGCCCAGGTGGGGTGGAAGCCAAACGCTTTTCCATGCAGGATCCTGCAGATTATCGCGAACACATCTGTTTGTGTACGCATGGAGAGTCTGAGGACACCAGATTGGTGTCGGTCCAAAAGAACGAGGCGAGCTCAGGTATCATAAGTGGGTATCATGGATATAAAAGCTTCTCTCCGATTCCATAACTCCCAACGGCGATACCGCGTTGTGGAACATAAATGTGACGCACACTCAGGATCCCGGCGCGTTGTTTTTTCCCGCCAACGCTTTGCAGATGGGACAGTTTAGTAAAACCCACGCTGGTGTTCTTCTTCTGCACAAAGCAAAGCTTCTCGGTTCACTGTTTGAAGCTGAAATATGTATTTGTATGTGCAAATAACCCAAAACTAAGAATTGGTCTATTAGCAATATGTGCCTATTGTCTTGTAAAACTTGCTCAAATAAGTGTTTTTTATTATATTTGGTACTATTTAGTACCCGTCCATTCTTCTGTGAATAATAACCATGACCTTTAAATTCAAGCCGTTTTTTCGAACAAATTTCGGGAAAAAATCTTACCATACTAAACCTGGGTTTTCTCCTCAACCACAAGGGCTGTTTGGATCATTTAAAATGCTATAATGAAGACAACACTTGTGAGATTAGTTAAAATGTGTATGTGTTAGTGGATAAAAGTTAATGAAGACGGAACACAGAAAAAAAAGATGACACTGAGGTAATTTTCTCGATTTTACTAAATTTCTTACATTCACCTTTTAAAGGCACTTGCATATAAGATACATACCCATGTTTTACATACAAAATTGCAGAACAATCTCAGCTCTCTATATAATGAGAGATTTCCTGAGTGTTCATTGGTTCGTTTATTTCACAAAATGTCAACGGACACATGATTCAACAAATCACGGTGAAGGATTTCGTGTGACGAGTACTTTTTTGGCACCGCGTCACATGACACGCTGATGCCCCTATCTCTTGTCTGAATCACGTGAGATGTCGCAGGAGGAAGGCAGCGGAAGCAGGAAGTCTTACTGTTCCCGGTAGAAGTCGAACTATATTACTGCGATGTATTATCGCGAAGATATGAATATTAAAAAAACGTAAACACTGTCAAAACGCAGTCTTTACTGTTTTTGATTCATTGATGAACACGTTGTTCTGGAGCTGGAGAATCCAACTGGTGGGATATTAAACACAGACATCTTGATGTTCACGCTGCACATGGGTCGAGTTTAACCCGCTTCTGCTGACGTTGTCAGTCGGCTTTTCCCACGTTCTCTTCCGCCCTCCCGGAGAAAACACCGGCGTGGCGGGCCGGAAAACCCCGCGGATTGTGTCACATTTCCATAATCATCCAAAAAGCACAAAACATTACAAGCCGCGTAGAGTCTAAAATAAAAAAAACCCACCTGCTTTCAATGTTCTTTACATACCGCGTTTCGGTCGAGGGTCACATTGGACTTGACAGCGCTCGATAACTTTCTGCGTTTCCGCCTCGTTTTCGGTAAACAGTGCAGCGCCGCCGGACCTCCGTGACGGCCTGGAGGTGTGGAGCAGAGAGGAGGAGGCCGGGCTGGCAGAGAGGCCTCATGTCTGGGCTTCAGCTCACCGCCAGACCCCCTCCCCCAACCTCCACCTCCACCCCAAACATGCACCTTCACAATAAACGCACACATGCCATGTCTGCACACACACCCGGCCCGTACCCTCGAGCTATGGGCCCCCTAAACATATAGGTAACTCCGGGCATATAGTGGGCACCAGCTGGTTCCAATGTGTGAGGAGCACCGGGGGCGGTCTTAACGAGTTGCTTCATGTCTTCTTCCATCTTTCATTAACACACCTTCCTTCCTCCTCTCTTTAACCAAACGGCATATACACACAGATTTTAATGGTTTGTTGTAACCCGTCGAGACGCCAGATGGGGCCGCCTTTGCCGTACAGGACGCCGCGACAGCTGGCATCACGCACTGGAAGTCTGAATCTGGGACTTGTTTTAAATTGCAAACAGTCAAATTTAATTCAATCCTATCCGAGGCAGAATGTGAGATTCGATCGCAGATCACACCCTTTTCTTAAAGGAGCTATAAGGAGGAGTTTTAGTATAGTAACTAGCAATAAATGGCTTAATTATTATGCCCTGCCGTTAAAAGCGGTACAATACCGTATTTTCGTAAGAGCCGATACTTATATAATAAGAGCGTATTCATAAAATGCTTCAAGGTGACTTGCTGCAGGCATAGTGGACATATTTTTGCAATAACAGTGCAACATTTTCTGTGTCTGTGATTTAGTATGTATGATTTTAATCACATCTATACTTTTAATAATCACGCTTTGCTTCCCCCACCGACATTCTCTACTTTTATTCTCCTTCGATGCGGATCTGCTTCAAGATGGACGATAAAACATCAAAACATTTACACCTCGTGATAAATCAGTCAACACCACGCTGGTGTGTGTGTGTGTGTGTGTGTGTGTGTGTGTGTGTGTGTGCTCTCTATACAGTAGCTGACTTGTCCTTCCCTCTGTAACGTTTACAGCTCGGCTCTAATCCCTGAGAATTATTTTAATAATATACAATTAGGCTCAAACACACAACGTGACACACAACTCTCACACACATTAGCCCTCATTATTTTAACCACTTTGTTGCTGCAGACAGTAAAAAAAATAAAAATACGTCAATACTTCAAACATGAAGCTCTGTCTGAGACCCGGAGGAGAAGCCGAACTCTTCTGCAGACGGTGTTGCGTCAGACTCGGCACCTGGAGGAGAAGCTCACCTTTGTTCCCGGTGTCTCCACTAGAGGGAGCCAGAATCACACGTGGAGAAGTGGAAGCTCTGTGGTTCAGTTTCTAGAAGGAGAAACGTGCAGCCGGCTGTGAAGCTGGCGGGACACGTATCCATTTCCTAGATTTATATTCCTGATTTGATTTATTGCAGTGAAAGATGTTACTTTAAAAGTGGCCTTAAAAGGGCAAATGTAAATATATATAAAGAGAGAGAGAGAGAGAGAAAGAGAGAGAGAGAGGTGAGCTCAGTGTTACAGGGTTACAGCCCGATAAGGCCGACAGAGTCAGAGTGTAATGACGGGGCATTACAGGCCGCTGATAAGAAGAGGAGGAGGAGGAGGAAGAGGAGGAAGAGGAGGAGGAGGAGGAGGAGGAGGAGGAGGAGGAGGAGGAGGAGTGATGGAAGGATAAGACTTGGATCGGCTGAAATGGAGAAAGTCTGGATGTGAAATTGCAATTCCACTATTTTCTGACCTTTTCCAGACTAAACACCTGATCAAAAAGGTTCCTCGTGAATCCGTAACGAGCGCAGTGATTAGTCGCCGTGGAAACGCTTCATTGCTGTTATTGCTCCGCCTCTCTTTTCTGCACTCCTCACCTTTTTTTTTTTTTTACACCCATCTATCTTTTTCCGTCTTTGTTTGTTTTTCTTTTCACACCCGCAAACCGCCAAGCCCGACAACTCCTCGGTGAGGAATCCAAGACCACCGCTTAATCACTCCAACACACACACACACACACACACACACACACACACACACACACACACACACACATAAAGAAAAGCCATGTGGAACAGGTGTCTGCACACACAAACGGGGAATTCTACCAGAATGTTTGCACTGAAAGGTTGGCGATCGATCAAGCAGGGCGTGACACACACACACACACACACACACACACACACACACACACACACACACACACACACACACACACACACACACACACTCTCTCTCTCTCTCTGAGTATTTTGACAGGGTTAATTTGAGGAAATGGCAGAAGGTTGCAGACTGGCTAATGAGAGCTGAGTCAGTCTCACCTGATTGTGAGGCCACACATGCGCACACTCTAACGGTCGCATTAATCATGTGGTCCGATGTGGAATAACACACACTCTGCCTGTCTGTCTTTCCTCCGTCTGCCTGTCTGTCTTTCCTCCTTCAGTCTGTCTGTCTTTTTTCTCTCTCCGTCTATTCTTTTCTTCTTTTTTATCCATCTTTCTGTCCTTCTTTATTTCCATCTTTTGTCCATCTTCCTGTATTTGTTTCTATATCTTCTCTCTGTCTCGATTTTCTTTCATTCTGTCCGCCTTTCCTCTCTTTCTTTCTGTCGAATGTAAAGCTGCTCATGCCAACACCCTTTCATTCATACCAGCATATTAAATATTGAAAGTTAATATGTTACAGAATATGCCCAAACAGTGTGAAGTTATGTTTTTTGAGGTACAATGAAAGCAAACAGTTATATTTTATCATATTTGCATGAAATCTTTTTGAAAAGCATCAGAATGACATTTAAAAACAATAAAAAAACAGAATAAAATCTATTTAGGCACAACAAAATTGATTAAATTAAGTTAAATACAACCAGATATTCAATTATATACCGTTGAAAAATATTGACACACACCAACTTTCCCCTTTAGAAGACACATGGCCGTTGCTCCACTTTACCCTCTTCCCCTCCTCTGTCCTTTGTCCCCCCCTCTCTCCCCCCTCCCTCCCAGTAAACAAAACCGTCTCCCCGCTATCAGTGAAAGTCCATCCCTCCGTCCTCCCCGGAGACGAACATGTGAAAGAGCCGGGCGGAGAAAAGGGATGAGAGGGGAGCGGCGACAGACAAGAGACGCTGTGTCATTCCTCCTCAACAGGGAGAGTGTTTGTGCGTTTCACTTTGTTGTGTGTGTGTGTGTGTGTGTGTGTGTGTCTGTGTGTGTGTGTGTGCAGGTATGTATTTTTTACTCTGCGTGTGTTCCGTTTACACTCCACACATTCCTCCTTTCTAACCAGATCCCCCGGTCCAGACCGCCAGAGAGGCCCGCCTCGCTGCCTGGCGTGTCCCAGGAGAGGTGCTCTGACCGGGGCAAGGGGAGAGAGGAACAGTGGGGGGGTCTGGAGCTTCCCACTACTGTAGGAGAGGAAGGTGAAGAGGAGGGCAGGGTGGCGACGGAGAGGAGAACGAGAGGGCCGAGGAGAAGAAGGTGGCAGTTTGAATAAATTGAGCGGCGCAATAGCGACAATTTTTTTACCTTTTTCTTATCGTTTTTCCGCCAAAATCTCAAATATTAGAAGTTTTGTTTTTCAGACTGTCAACTAACACAGAGGACATCCATCAGATGTAAGCACCGGATTCTGTTCTTCACCGACTGCAGCACTCTTTTCTTCATCACACTTTTTATTATTTTATTTCCAGGTATTATATGTCAATAGATCTCCCTTAAATCGTATACGCTGGCCCTTTAAGTATAAAAATGGAATGAAGTGGGTTGCATAAGGTTACACTTCATGATGTCATAATATTTGAGGTTTATTGTGGTGCGGTTACATATACATGCAATAACGCTTTATTGATCAGTATGTGTGAGGTCATCCGGCTGTAATTGGAGAAACATTTGAATTGATTTAAAAACAGGGTTCATACACATTCTGACCAATGACTTTTCTGTGACTTTTAACCAAATTTCCATAACCAAACATTGTAAAATCTGGGTGTAAACATGAAAAAAGTGAGTAAATGTAGTAATGAGAATACAAAGCATACAGTAAACCTTAAATGACACAAATTAATGAGACAATAGTTTGATTAAAAGAATAAACATGTATATAGATGCCTGTATGTATGCCTGCTTATATTTTGAGCGTATTTCTTTTAAAAGCATATTCATTATTTCAAACTCAGCGTAAATGAACGACATGAACACATGAATATAACAACATTTCCATGATTTTTTCCATAACTTTTGGGATTTTATTTTTTTCAAGGACTTTTCCAGGCCTGGAAATAACCATTTTTAAAATTTCATGACTTTCCCAGGTTTTCCATGACCGTGAGAACGCTGTAAAAAGTGAACAAAATAATCAAAAAAAGTCACTCGAAAAGTAAAAGAGAAATCCATTATATAATAAACAGATTAATGGAATTGTAATAACTCATGATACATCGTACATTCATTCATAAATACATAAAAAAAAACATAAGTGAGAAAGTCATGATGGTAAACTAGTACATATTAGACGTAGAGGAATGAAACATGAAGAGGAAATCAAAAGAAGGGCGACCCGGGGTTTCAGCTCAGAGAAATGAATGAAGTGAAAGAAGCAAAGCCGACGCCAGAGACCCGTTTGGGAAATGAGCAGCAGAGTAAATGAAAAATGGAAATCATTGGGGTGGATTCACACATCTTCAGATTCTCCTGTGCACGCTCGGGGATGAGCACAGCGTGGGTAACATTTCCCCTCCAAATCTTCTTCTTCTTCTTCTTCTTCTTCCTCTTCTCCTTTTTGTTCTTCTTCTCTCACTCTTGTCCGTGTTGCATCAGGCGGGCCAACCTTCCTCTGAACCCTGAGCGGTCTGTTTCCCATACGCACAGCGCTACCTGAGGGACGACCCTGTGTGTGTGTGTGTGTGTGTGTGTGTGTGTGTGTGTGTGTGTGTGGAGGCCATGCCAAGAGAGACGGACTGACCTCGTCTTGTGAAACTGTGAATGAATGGATTTGCGGAAAACAGACAAGAAGGAGAGGGGATGATAGGCGTCAGGGGTCTGAGAAACTCGTCTGTCTCCGGCACACACACACACACACACACACACACACACACACACACACACACATGGGTCTCCGGCCTCAATTGAGCATCAAGAGATAAACCTGCTCTTTCCCTTATCTGGGGTGAAAAAAAGAGGAGCGAAAAGAAGAAGGGATTCTCTTACACCGAGGAGACAGTTTTTATCTCCTAACCGCCCCTCTTTAAGCCCCTGTCCTTCTCTCCTATGTCCTCCCCTATCTCTCTCTATCTCCCTCTCTTTCTCCCAGCGTTGTTCTTGGCCTCTCTGGTTACTGTTAAAAGGCCGAAAATAAAGGCCGGAGAGAAAGGGAGGGAAGGGAACCATGAAGGGCGACAAAGGGACCACTTAAATTGCCCAAAAGGAGGCTCTGTGTGTAAGCGTGTTTACCCTCCCCTCTCCTCTTCCTCTTCCTCTTCCTCTTCTGCCTCGCACAACACTCATCCTCAGTGCATCTTCCTCATCTCAGTGCCTCGCGCCTCCTGCCTTTGTGCTCGTCGATTTCCTTCCTCGAATCTCCCAAAAAATTCAAGAGACATTCTTATCTAGTCTTATATTCATACATATGTTGAATATATGTGTAAAATGTGATCCTTAGCAGTCATTTGGTGTCCTGTTTCTCCAATCTCCACTCTTCTTTTATCTGTGTTTTGGTCTCCACCAACCTGAGAAACATATCTGGCTCCATCTTGAGCCGCTAAACGCTCCACTTTGTTGATCAGCTGGTCTCTAACTCTGTCTGTTTGATGCTGCAAGCAGTGAAAACCATAAGTTACCTGCACCTTCACATCCACAACGATGCTTACTTACACCACACACACATAATTATATTTTTTCTGCACGTTAATGTGTTTTAGGCCTGGGACAAATTCTTCGTAACATCGGCCAACAGTTGAACCTTCCCCAACGTTTAGTTTGGCCAAACCTCGCCGAGTCACGATTTTGGTTTCCTGTTTTATTTTTAATTCCCCTGCTTCCCGTATCCTGTGTTCAATGCACTTCCTGCATGTTTTCCCGCCAGTGTGATTGTTGGCCCCGCCCCCTGATTGAATCCACCTGTGTCTAATCACCTGCACCTTCCATCGTGTATGTATTTGTGCGTGGATCGCACTACCTTTGTTTCTGGATGGCTCCACATTTGTCTGTGTTTTTTTTTCAACTTCTGTAGCCAATCAGATATCGCCCTCATTTTCAACCAATCACATGAGTGCAGCTCCCCCCTCCCCTCCCCACGTGGCTTCATTTGCGCCAGAAAGGCACAGAATTGTTCTGCTTGCATTTGTGAATCTTTCTGTGTGCATTTGCAATTATTGAGACTGATCTGACCCCATACCGGTGTCGCTCTACTTTTGGGTCCATCCTCGTTTCCCTTTGCAGATCAAATTCAGACTTACCTGATTGCCGGAAATGTCTTTTTGAAGAGTTAGGGGTTAGCAGTCAATGACGGTAGGAAACTGTCAAAGCAAACCTTGAGAGGTTTTTGAGCATACAGTCAATAAATGAGCACAAAAATGCAATAGACAGAGATTAGCCACGGACAGACAAATAGACGCACACAGTCACACACACACAAAGCCGAGCATGATCCCCACCAGAGATCAGAACTAGTTCTGTATGGTTGTTTTTGACCAATCAGGTCAAGTAAAAACTGAACAATCGTAGTTCTAACATGTTTATGGCCTCTTATGGTTATTAAATGTGAATCCCCTTTACATGGTGAAGCGCTCAGGCGGCCATGCTGGTCCGTTACAGTGTGTGTGTGTCCGTCTGTGTATACGTTTATATTCTATGCATTAGACATTGCAGACTAAGAGAATCCAATGTGTGTTTGTAAGTGTTTAAGTCCATTCATGTGTGTGTGAAACGTCCCCTACCATGTACAGTAAAGGCAGCTCCCAGAGCCCACTAATGATCCCCTCAAGGCTTAATGGTGCCAGTTAACACGAACACATGTCTGAGGTCACACACTCACACACACTCACACACACACACATACTGCACACCCTCGGGGGTACCGGAACACCAAATCCTGCTAATACACATTCCAACATACAGCAACATTCAAAACAGGTCAAAGGTCACAGCCGTTGGCACCTTGTATTTGGTTTTACAGCCACACACACACACACACACACACACACACACACACACACACACACACACACACACACACCAGCACACGCTTTCTTAATCTCTCTCTTCTATGTATTTCCACCTCTCAGCTCTTTCATTTCCTTTATTTCCCTCCACCGTTCTGTGTCTCCCGGTGCCGACACACTCACACACACCCGCACACACACACACACACACACACACACACACACACACACACACACACACACACACACACACACACACACACATACCTGTAAGGTCTTTTTTAATAGCAGCTTGTGTTGTCAGTAGTGTGTCCAGGCCAGTGTTTTACAGTTCTGTTCCCATGGCTTTACTGTCACAGAGCGAGGCCAAATCCAGTGGCTGCCGCCGCCGTGCGACGCCATGGAAAATCACTCTGTCGCTTCCTCCGAGCCGGAGAAATCAAGGAGCCGGTCGCAGCAGCAGCAGCAGCTCGGGGCGAGGTTAAAGGATCATACCTTTGTTTTTAAGTTTGTTATTTCATCTCTCCTCCTGCTGGATCCTGTGCTCTGAGTTGAGACATACTCTTTTTTTACGCCGCCAGAAGCTGTTGTAGTATATTGTATTATAATTGTCAAGTTCACGAGTCGTCATTCTGAATACTTTCATTAAGGTCTTGAGGTACAGGTGGATTTTAAAGGCGATCTTAGGGCAAAAGAGTCCAGGATTCGTGTTGGAGCGCTGAAACCTCACATGCTCCATTCACGCCTCACCATTAGTGGCAATTATCTTAATAAAATAACATGTATATGTATTTATTTGGTAGTAAAGCAGTGATAATGTTGCTACCAATACCCAAAAGCTAGGTATTGCTTTCACTATTGCTGTGAAAACTCAAAGTACCCTGAAACTCTGCTGTTTGTTTTGAGTACTACAAAGGAGGCGCTGCGCCGGATCATCAAAGCCCCGGAAGATGTTGTAACTGTGATCAACATTATGATTCATAATGCTGCTCATGGACACACTTTTGTGATTCATCTATTTTGTTATCATGGGATTTTGGTCTGTTTATTTCAGGAGGTGACGGGAAATGATTCACATGCAGATGTACCGCTGGAGACAATTTGAGACATCACTTAGCTATTTGGTATTCACTTTATTGGTGGCCATATTACTTTCATCAAGCATCATAACGACTAGAAACCATCGTGCGATGGGATCGGCTGCGATCTAAAACTGTGAAAATAAAAATAATAAATGCTCAAATCAACATGCTAACATGTGGGCACAATGCCAATGTTGAGATGCTGACGTTAAGCAGGTACTAAGGTGCTAACGTTTTCTAGCATTAAGTTTAGCTGACGCAAGTCATTAGTTCTGCAGGTTTTTGGCTGTAAACAAAGGATTGCACCCATTGGAACGTGGACATGATGATGCTGATGCTACATTAGCATTGAGCTAGTATTGATAGCATAGCATTTTCAACGTACAGACCGTCTAGAGCATTTTATTACACTTTCTAGTAGCCATGACATCACCGGCTGCTACAATTTCTCCGCCATTAATCTTAAAATTCTAACTTTGAAATGTTCAACCATCAACTGAAGGAAGCGGCGGCCTGACCGAGAAGTGAATCACAGCGGAGACGGTAATGTGTATCCGATATAAACTGCTGTGAACCGAGGATTTCAGGCCGTATTAAATGTTGCTGCATCCCTCATAATCTTTCCCACAATGGAGAGAGGTCAGAGGTGTGATTCCCGCGTCCTCCTCCATCATCCAGGTGCCCGTGACCAAGTTTTCCGAATCCCTACAATTCCCTCGTTAGTGTCTCTGGATGAGGCGGCGAAATGGAAAAGAATCTGTCGAATTTCTATGTCTCCAGCAGATGTGGCGGCTCTGGTTTTCTTTGTATTTTATATCAAAACCCTGGAAGCTGCCACAAAACGATGACCTCGCGTGAGACATAAAACTCTTAACGACAATGTCACTGGCTCCATTTAAACATGTTTTTAAAAAAGTATCGCTCTTTTGCTTTGAGCCCAAGCACCGTATCTGTAACATAATTTTTATATGTTTTTTATTTTTCTTACAGATAGTACAGATATTAACCCTATTAATTTCACAGATGTCGGCTGTTTCAGGTTCACGGCGGAAAATCTTTTAATATCAAACCCTTGGAACTCGGATCAAGCGGCGCGAGTCTATCGCTGAGCCCTGGCGTGCTCTGTTAAACGATCAATAAAAGTATTATAAGGTTTCAGGCCGCCTTTCCAACACTGTGATCTCTATTTCATGGAGAAAATGAAAAAATATCAAAGGCTGCGACCCTAAGATGGAAAGGTGGCTCTACGGACTAAACTGTGTTTTCTTGCTGGTTCCTGATCCTCATCATATTTTCCTCTCGCTCTAAATCCAAGCAGACCGGTCCAGTCTTAATGATCCATGACCGTCATATTACTGTGTATTAATCCCTGAAAACATAACTGAGGATTCCTGTACACAAAACCTCACCGTTTCTTCTTTTCATAGTTTCAATGCAACCGCATATTTTTTGGGGAAAAAGAGCATTTGTAGTCTATAAATGGCAAAAAGAAAATGTCATGCCTGTGCTGATTTGCGGTTTTCCATGTTTCCTAATAATCCGGGTGCTACTGTGTTTACAGACGAGGGCGAATGTGTTGGGTTCAGTCTCATTAGTCTCATGTGTGGCGCTCTCTACTTCCGAGGTTCGGTGACTTTTTACAGGCTGCTCTCGTTATGTTTTCCCAAAATGCACAACAGCGAGGTGTACAAACACTTTTTTTTTTAATTCCTCTTTTTTATATGCTGTTCTTGTCACAGTGTATGTCATGTGATACATTGTGTACACCTGCTGTGGGAGTAAGTGCTTGAATTTCACTCGGCAAACACATTCTGTTGTAGGATGGGCCGTGATTGGCTGGTTCTGGTTTCAAGTGGCTGAGGGCTGCAAGGCAAAGCTGCATGTTGTGTATTTTACATAAAAAGCTACACTAGTTATAATTTTTATATCTCCACGTTGGCGCCGGCCGTGACCGGAGGCATATTATTTTCACTTTGTCTGCCTGGAGGGATAGTCTTCAAATTTGGCACCAACATCATGGTCATTACTGTGACCTCATTGGATTACTGCAGAAAATAAGCTTTCTAGCAAAATGAAGTTCATGATACTTAAATGTTTTTTCAGCAAGATAACTAAACTAATAAACACCAGCTTTATGACTGTTGAAGGGTGAATGCAGTCGACAAAAGTAAAAAGCTAAAGCTAGGCTACAAACGAGCTACACCGCGGTCACATTAGTATAAACAACACGCTAGTTGTAGTGATGACGTTTTGTAGTCTTATTTAGCCACTTTTTAGCAACCACCTTTTTACGAGACATGTAACAGCTTAAAAAATCTGACATATTTTATATCGTTGACCAAAACGTTAAAATCTCTGAAGCCTGTTCAAACCACAGACCTTATTTCAGCCATCTAACCAAAAACACATTTAAAAAAAAACATACACTTTGAGACGAGTGAACCGAAAGTGCAAAAAAATGCTGACAATATCCGGGTTTTAGGAGTCATTCCTGCAGCACAACATAATGAGGTGATGACATTTTGGACGGACGTAGATGTAAACGGCAACTTGAGTGGTTGGCGGAGGCGTTCAACCGCGAGGGTGTAATTCCAGTTTTCCATTACCAATGGTGAAAACGACTATTTGGAATGTGAAACACGATCGCTTGTAGTAAAGAACCAACAGAGAACTATTCCCAGACAGTTTCAGTGTCTTTCAGCACATAGGTTTTTGCACATTTACTCTCTTGGTGGAGACCAAACCAGAGCCAAAAGGAGAGCGAATGTTCCACTTAGATTGGTCAAGTAGCATTAAACACAACTCTAAACTAATGCTAACGTTTCTCTGCATCTGCATTGTGTAAATAAATGTAATTGGATGTCTATGTTGTGTTTACAGCTCATTCTGGTGCAATTGATGTTGGTTTGAATTACAAATTGGAGTCACTCGTGGTTGATACTTCGTCCTGTGGTTTTGCAATACGTTCCAGCCAGACATGTCTACATCCCCTGGATCCACAATAAGGCTGTCACACATAAAATATTTTAAACATGTGTTGTAGTCCAACTCACGATCATGGACTTAAGCGCATATGTGGAAAAAAATTATAAACTTGAAGCCTGTAAAGACACGTTGGGTAACGGTTGTGTAAAACACAAGTGAAGCGTGAGCTGGTCTGCTGGCGGTATCAACGGTGAAGTTGGTCAAAGCGAAACTTTGAGGCGCGTCCAACGTAGACACCGTGTGGGTAGCGACGAATAAATAACTGAATGCAAAGGCTCAAATGCAATCTGAGCTGCATTTTTAATACAAAGAATCTGGAATGCGTTTCGGTCGACCCGTAAATGTGGTCTAAATCTTAACAAAATTAACAAAAAAGACATTTTATTGGCAAAAAAAAAGCTTGAGCTGCTCGTCTGAACATTGCGTAAACGTCCTTGAGCATGAAACCCGCAGCGACTTTAAATCCCCGCTACTTCTACAAGCATGTCTTTCTCTGCTTTAAAATACCTGCATGTTGCAACCAAATCGGACGAAAGCCACGCCAGCAGTCAGAGATTCTTTATTTTTTCAAAAAGAACACGGGCTTGATGAATTATAAAGGCTTCTTGTGCATATTTAAAGTCCACTTGACCCTGATTTACTCCCCTCTCCTCCCTGTCCGCCGTATTTTCAACACAGAGCCGGTGGTCCACTCTTCAGCCGTGATTTATATGCAACTCAAGAGCCAGAGTGAAAACAACCAGCGCAATATAGATTTCATGCTAACGGAGAAATACGAGGCTGGAGGAATTGGCAGATAAACTGCTTGGCGTCTCGAACGGCGTCCAAAAACACGATAAACACCAATCGTGCATCGCCGTGTCCCCGACTTGATTCTTTTACAGCGTTTCGGCGCTTCAGATTGCCCTCGAAATAACCCAGAAAATCAAATGTAGTCTGGTGCGGCGTCACGAGAGAAACCTAAGTACGGTTTTAGTAGCGGAGGTATTTCTTCTCTTAACGGGGCTGTCAGAGGGAATTACCCTGGCATGGAATGGTTTTACCATCAACACGCCAGAGCACTGTTTATGTACATTTGTGCGTGTCTATAAGATGGAGAACGAGAACAGAGTCCACGTAGAAGTAACTTCAGAGAGGCGGAGGAAGAGATACGAGTGAGAGAGCGAGAGACAGCCAGAGGGTGTGTGTGTGGTTTTGTCATTAGTGTTGAAGGGTTATTATGGGTTCCCAGACTGACTGGCCACTGCAGTAACAATGTGCTAATGCATGTCTGTCTTTCATTGCTTTCTCTTTTTTATTTTTATTTCCCCTCTAATTCGGTCTCTTTCTTAACAACAACGACGTTAAAAAATGCGAGATATAAAAGTTCTCTAGTTCAGCAGAAGAAGAGGAGTCCCGAGCCTTAACAAGTAAATGTTCTCTATAAAAAGTACTTTATAAAGAGATGAAAACACCTAAAAACCAACGACAAATTCATCAACAAGCATTGTCTGTGTATCGCAGACGTGTCCCTTCATTACCAGGATAAAAACGTGGGATAAAAACTACATTGACCAGCTGTCTGGGGAAATGACTGAGCCTTTTTTAAATCCTGACATTATATAATTGTTAGATATTTTTAAATGTATCTACAATTAAAAGTACTCAATATATCACTGTATATTGTGGAGACTGACCAAGTCAAGATTATTGAGGCCTATACGGTTATTCATATTTAATAGTTTAAAAAAATTCCACTAATTGGTCTTTTTTTTATATATATAAAGATATGTCATGTAACAGTTGGCCATTTGGAAAATACACATGTCAATGTAATGGCAACATAGTTTTAGTCACATCAAATATGTTGTTTCTGTCACTTTCCTGCAAACAAACCCACCAATATTGACACATTTGTGATAAGCTGATATATAATACTAATAATAATACTCACTGGCTGGTTTATTGATTGGCTTTTCTCCATTTTGTTTCCGTATTTATCTAATTGATCATAAATTGATTTGTAAAATCTTCATCTGTTAAAGAACTAAAACTGTCAGACTATGTGGTGGATTGATTTACAATATACACTACAATATAGCCCGATATGGAACTAAATGGGCTTACTTTGCACAATCGTCTAAAATGGAGCCACAGCTCTCCACCTTATTTCACTTTACATGGTCTGTTCCCCTAAATTTCTGTTTAGTGTCTTTCAATCTCTCCTCTTAGACTTCTAAAAATCTCTCTCTTTATCATCCCGTCTCGTTTTCTCTCTATCGTCTCTGAAAGGCCACCGGCTCGCTAGTTAAAAGGAATTGCCGGCAGGAAAAGAAACGCTGGGAGAATTAATAAAAGAAGGATGGGAAGCATTAAAGGATAGTCACATTGACAGGTCGATGACAGACTGGCCTGAATTATGAAAGAGAAGATGAAGTGGGGGGATAACGAGTCTGAAAGAATGAGGAAAGATATAAAGTAGTGGAGGGGTAAAGAGGGGTAAGAAAGGTGAAAACCCTTTTGAACATGTCTTTTTTTGGGGAGAATGCTGCAGAGAATCCCATCAGCCAGAAGTTCACGCTGAAGTGAATTTTATAGGCATTTCTGAGGCTGGTTCATAAGCCGAGAAAAATGACGATTTGGCCAATATGGGTTTTTTATATATGGGGGTGGGGGAGAACCGAATATTTGTGTTTTAGGGGAAAGAGGAGATGGAGGTCAGGGAGAGGTTCTTCTACTCATGAGCTGGACCTTTTCTTTCCCCTCGGCAGATCCCAGGAACCAGAGAGGGTTAGTGGCAGAATTTGGGACAGTATGCCCACAATGTATGGGAGAAACGGCATGTTCACTCTGGCATTAATGAAGCTGATGACTCACCATTTTGGTGGATTATAGAAGGAGGTTCTGGGTTTCATGGCATCGGTTTCTTGCAGAAACAGAAATATAAAATACTAAGATGATACCTTACAATCAGTCATTTCAAAAAGGTTTGCCCTGGCCTGAATCTGTCTTTTATCGTTTTATATATATATATATATATATATATATATATATATATAGAGTTTTAAAGCGTGAAACTTCCTCTATGCAAGGAAACAACAGGACACCAACAGGAAATGGAAATAGTTAAACACTGCAAATGTTTGGTGTCTTTGTCACATTAGGAAATAAAATAGATTTGTCTTTCATTCACACACTGAAACCATACGATGGGGAACGAGTATACTTCAAAGTACGAGGTTCAAAGTGTCATTCGCCACGTTCTCCAAGTGCAACAACGCTTGAAACGGACGCATCAACGCCGGAGAATGTTGTTGTCATATTACGAAAGGAACTTTTGGGAAAGGCTTTCTCGGAGAGATGAGAAGATCGATACCCCTCTCCTTCCTGTCCAATGGTACAGAGCCAGCAGATGGTTAGCTGGAGACTTCTGCCGCCTGGGTTCGTGAAGAAAACACAACAATTCCTTTATCAGGTGATTAAACTCTGAAGAAAACACACTTATTTGAACGTTATCCCATTTCAATAGATCCCCCTAAATGCTACATGCCGTTCCTTTAAGCAAGGTGTTTAATATTTCCAGTGTTGTCTAACTGCAGTGAACTGTAGATGACTGTGGGCAGGTGTGAAATATGTCTACGAATCAGTCATGAAACGGTCTGCTTTCCCTGGATGAAAAAATGTGTTAAATACCTTTTTTTTCTTCCATTTGTTTTAGGGATGTCGGATTGTTTGTTTAACCACTACAGCTATTAAAGTAGAAGGTTAAGTTAGATCTAAAGTTGAAAGGTTAAGGTTTTTTTTCTTTCCTGATGACTAAACAAGATCCCTTACACACAGGATGTCCAAAAAGGTCCTCTCTGAGAATTTGGCAGCCGCCCGGGCGTGAACAATTGTTAGCGATGCTAGTCCGAGCCAACGGGGGAACAAAACCAATTCTCTCAGCATTACAGGCGAGCCTCTCCACTCGGCTCCATAAGTCGTAGTAAGACTTTAAGAGAGGGACTAAGTGAGAGAGCAGTTTGGCCGGATTCGTGTTTCATTTTAACAGAACTGGTGCGTCCCCTTGATAGTTGTCAGGGGGCTTCTGCCAGGTTCTCAAAGACGACGATGCAGAAATGAAAACCCTTTCTTTCTTTTTGGATAACCTAAAAGCGTCATTGGTTTCAAGAAAGCTTCCTCAAGCCCTTACCTTACTTCTACGCATTTTTGGCGGGAAAACAGCGCGATAACGGGCTTTCGGATAAATGAAGGAGTTTACATTTTAGGTTGAAAGTGTGATCGTCTTGGTGATCAAAGGTTCCCAGTCCCTTCCGGGATTTAATGGCTAAAACATCTTGAGATTGATTGATTCCACCATTACAGCACATGTCATCTTCATGCACACGTCTAAAGCTCCTAGTTCTCCTGAATCAAATACTTATTTGGAAATACAAATGGTGACCAAGAGACATGATTATTCATTCAGTCTTATTCATAGGAGGAAGAAGCACAACTATTTTGGACGTGAATCAGCATTTATAATGCATGATTTGTCAATAGAGCTTTATTCATGATGCTTGATTTAATTTTTTATACCCACTTGGATTGGGAATATTACAGCTGCAGAACCACCAAAAAAACAGATGTTGACAACATTTCTGATCAATTTAATTATTTGTTCAGTAAAAATACCAAACGTTCTCTTCTAGCTTCTCAAATGTGAGGATCTGTTAATTTTCTATTCTGCAATATAACTGTAGATTAAATACATTCGGGTTTGGACTGTTGGTCGGACCAAATGAAAACATGGTTCTTAAGACATTATTCAATTTTATTTTACAACATTTTATAGATTCATGAATCCAAATTCCTCACAATACAGAAAAGTGTTTTAGCAATTAATGTATTATTATACATGTTCTAGTATCATCATTTAATTGTGTTGATGTTGACTTTTTATATTTGTATATGTTTATCTCTATTACTGTGCTCACCGATACCTCTGCACTTCAAATCCCAGAAAACACTTGGGTGGCGGACTTAAAAAATAAAAACATGGTAAAACACAATATATTTGTTTTAAACAAATCCTTAATGTCTACGTAAAACAAATCGCGACATTCTTGTAACACAGTCAGGATTCAAAAGCAGATTAAGCAGATTTTATTTAGTATCATTAATTACTGATGCAGTTGAGGACAAACTCACTGCAATCCACTCAACAAATCTTAAAAGCGTTTAAGAAAGTAGGGGATCAGACACAGATGGAAGCTGTCGCGAGTCAAACAAAAGTACACTTCAGATCTCTTCCTGTCTGGCTTCAAATGAACAGTATTGAGTCCCAAACCGCCTTCCGGGAGCGCCGGAGCCTTCTGGATCTGGTTCGGAGCTTGTTTAGCTTCAGTTAACGCGGTTGGACAAAGCGTCTCCAGCGACAGATCTCTTGTTTAGGGTCCCGCAAACAGCCAAATAAACAACGTGGCAGAGGAAAATAAACCGCCGTCTGTCCTCCGCTCGCTGGCTTGACGAGACAAAAGGGAAACGGTGTCGGCATCTGGTTTGTTGTGTCTCGCCTGTTTGACTGGACATCAAAAAAAAGAAGTCTGCATTCGGGTTTTGTATTCACTCTTTGAATTGGTTTTCTTTTGAGGGCTGGAACTCGCCCTACCTGTCAAACGCCGTGTAAACCTTCAGATGAAATGAGGTTTTTAGTACGACGGCCGCAGCAGGACTTTTACATTTGTGCTTGGTCGCTCGCAGATGCAGAGAGATACGACTTTAATCACGTCCGTTACAGGATGAGAGGGAAGTAACACAATCGTATATTTAGGCGTCCTGCAGTGGGATCTGAAGTAGAACATGATGACACATTTATACAGAACATATTGTAAGACTGGAGTGTGGCATTTTATGATGTTGGAAATAAAAACACCACATCTGATTGAAATAAAAGTACAGGAGCTAAAGAAGCTTTAACTTCCGTTTCACTGGGATCTCTCTCTCTCTCTCTCTCTCTCTCTCTCAAAACTGCATCGTTAATTACTTTTTGAAGAAAACATATTTTCTCCAGATTATGTTTCTAATCAATGTCTGTGGAAGTGCATATAGGGGAGTGGTTGGAGTGGATGAATGGGTCAAATGAAGACAGGACCTTCACCCAGGAGACCGATATTCGTGTCCCGCATGTGAACAAAAGACGACATTGACTCATTTTAACATTGCATGTACGTCATCTTAATTATGTAGCAAATATTCTTATTTTAAGCCAAACCATACTCTCTTATTAACCCTTCAGGGTTTAAGGCCCTTTTCTCGATTTTACATAATTTCTTAAATTCACCTTTTAAAGGCACTTACATATGAGATATATACCCATGTGTTACGTCAACAATTGCAGAACAATCTCAGCTCTATGTATAACGAGGCACCATTGTCCTAAGGCACAAGTGTAAAAAGATAATATGGCCCTAAAGATAAAAAATTGAACCTCGATTGAAATTTTTCATATCTCCACCTTTACTCATGTGGACGAACTGTTTTGGTGCTTGAAAATGGTTTCGCAAAGGTATTGGGTTCACAAAAGCGGTGAAATATATGAATACAATGGTAGAAACATGTAAATAATTGGCTAAAACCAAATTTTGTGTTATCGTTTTACACCTTTCACCAAAACATGACTTCATACTGCAGATCAAGCTTCATGGGGTATGTGCAAATGAAAAATTAACATTACAACAGTTTTTGTTTTCAAAAGAGACAGTCTTCAGTACAATCCTCAAAAGTCTAGCATAAAATTAATAATTTTGGAATGAAAAGATGTTAAAACCAGGAAAACTGTTCCATTTAACCATGTTATTGCTATAACAGTAACTGCAGTAGTAATGCCCCATGGCTGAAAAAAAAGCCCAGCTGTTAATATTTTGTATAATCTTGTGTAATCTAGAAAAATCGCAAACAAATCTGGAATAACACCAGAAAGTCCTTGAAAGGTTTGCAGTAAAGTGTGGACTAAGAACGAACAGATCAAAAAGTCTGGAATAAATTTCAAATATATCAGAAAGAGACCGCAAAACCTCCCTGAGCCTCAATACCACCTTAATTTCTTCCCTCTCTCATTTCCCCAGGCTTCACTCTCCCTTAATTTGTCCCCCCTTTACTCCTCTGCCTGAATACCACCTTGATTCTTTTCTTCTCTTCATTTCTCATTTTTATTTTGTTATTTCTTCCCCCTCTCTACCGCCTTCATGTTTTTCCTCTCCATTGCTCTCTCACTTTCATAACATCTTTCTTCCCCCATTTTGCTTTCTCTGAAGCTCTCGTCTTCGGACCACCTTAAATTCCACAGGTTTTTCACCGCTGACTGATTGTGGCGCAACAAGACCGTCATTTCGCAACCTAACCCCACACCCAGTGGACAGCAGCGTCCGGTTGTATCGGTATGACACATGCACAGACTCACGCAAAGTGTCAACGCACCTTTACACCAGACGATAATTATGATACGTTTCACAATAGTTGTGTTCGTTGCGTTTCTTTCAGCCTCAATTCCATTAAAAGTCACACCCGAAATGTGTCAAATGGATGTGAGATCACCAAACACCGCTAGTGGTGGCTAGCCGGAACTCATTGGAGCGTCCTTGTCTGAAATACCTCCATGATTTACGCTGGAGATATTCCCCCAGTTTCAACATGGGGTTATTGGGAAAGAGGAGGAAAACGGAGAGAGGGAGACATCTGCCTGCCAGATTTCTATTGTTTCTTTTCCCAACCTGTCTTTCATCCTTTCCTTTGTTCATATGAGGAACATCACGAGTTGGTTCATGGAAATGTCAGAGAGAGAAAGAGAGAGAGAGAGAGAGATCCCAGCATTGAGAAACAGAAGTACTGGCTGCTGATTTACTCATATGATTTATGAGGGTTATTGTAATATTTAACACAGTGAACATCTTGATGCATTCAATGATGCATGTCCACATGCAACATTTCACTGAGCTTGTGTTGGTTCCTGTTGCGTTGCCACTATATCTCGTTGTGTGGACTCAACATGGCTCGTAAGAATTCTTGATTCTGAGTGGCTGGAAGTTGTGGATTAACTTTTAGTGCAGTTTTAATAACCAGACGCCTGTGATGTACGCGTTTGCTTGCAATGCTCAATAAATTCTCCAGTGAGGTTTAAAAATAAAGAGCTACTCAGTTAGGACCATGCATATTTAATATGAATACATGTTTTATTGATATTGTGATGTAATCAGTAAAAATGTCTCTTTCTTTCCAGATTTTAAAACACCAGTCTCAGCCTTATGAAAGGATGAGTATAGATTTGTACTTGAGCCTTGATTCTGACTTTAGCTCAAAGACTTGAGGCTTAATTCGGACTCTAGCTGAAAGATTTAAAGCTTAAGACTTGAGCCTTGATTTTGACTTTAGCTCAAAGTTGAGGCTTAATTTGGATTATAGCTCAAAGATGTAAGGCTTGATTCGGACTTTAGCTCAAAGATTTAAAGCTTTATTCGGATTTTAGCTTAAAGATTTGAGCCTTGATTCGGACTTTAGCTCAAAATTGAGGCTTAATTTGGACTTTAGCTCAAAGACTTAACTTTGACTTGCACAAAATGACTTGCAGTACAATGAAATTATATTTTAATAATATTGCATCATATAACACAAAAACATTGGGAGACTAATGGAGGCAGTGAAAGTAAAGATGTGAAAGTAGACATAAGAGTTGGTTCATGTTGGTTTTGTTCTACTAAACATCTGGATGCTCCGGTGGCCCAGCTGGGAACGTGTTTGTGTATCTACTGGTCTCTCTATTTCCTTTAATAAGCAACATCTCCCCCAAATGTGGGCCTAACCGCTGGGCATGGACAGTGTCCAGAGAGACCGCCTCCTATCAGCAGGTAACCGGGATGATCTGGCTGTAGTTTGTGATCACATTGTGGTTTTGATCACAGCTTTTGTTTGCATGTAAGCACATAGCGAGAAAAACCCAAAAGTTCATGTATATTGATGAATAAGATCCAGCTGCTGCGTTTCACCTAGGATCGCCCTTCAAAATAAAAGCACCTGGTGGCGCACATAGGGGAGGGTGATGAGCTTTCGCTTGTTCGGATTATCCGAGGAAAGTGTCTGTTCAACACAAAACAGAAGGGTTGGTAATGTCAATTTAGGAGAGCTTTCAGAGTGTAAAGGCCGTTTCCCAATATGTCCTTGTTTGGCCTCTTTCTTTCTCTGACAGTCGGCGAGGAAATGCATTTATTCTTTGTCTCGTTCTCACAGCCGAACAAATGGACCCGAAAAACCAACCCCTTAATGGCCTTTACCAAAAACCAACAACTTTCAGGTCCAATCCCAAACTGAGATCCAGTCGTCTCCTGTCAAACCTCACGCACACACTTAAAAAAAATGATTCGAAAACTATGTTCCAATCTCAGCAAGTACGTGTTTGCCAGCCCATCCACAAACTCCACCTCTCTGGGGTGAAATCAGAACATCTGGCTGAACAATAGACAGAATTCCTGCTCTGTTGTCTACATTTATGTTTTACTGGTTTACTGGTATTGGGTGGTCACACACACACACACACAATTATTTTGATGATTTACTGGCAAGGCTTGGGGTCGGTGTTGTTGGAGAAATATTTGTCAGCAAATAAACACGTGTTTAATCTCCAAAGAATGGCCCGCGGCGGCCGGCCCTTCACCGCTGTGAAAGATCGTCTTTGTTCTTAAGTTGCGGAAACATTGTGGCTACACTTAAAGACATTATCCTCATTAGGTTTCCACGGCGAGTGTCCCAGAAGCAGTCCGATAGATACAATTATCTTGTATTATCTGTGAGCCCCGGTCTCGTGAACTTATATGACGTATTGTTGTTGATTTAACTACTGAAATAGTTCAAAACAACAGAGGTCGTCGCGCGACTCCTGCTTTGGAACCACAGTTCCCAAAATGCCGTGGGAGTTGGCCTATTATAGCCGATAATTATTTAATAGTTTCACAAATTAGAAATGTAAACAATATGCTAAATTACCCATTAGCAGTCGCTTTTCATAATGCACCCATGTACAGATGTACAGATCACTGTGATTACTTTGAAACTGAAGGGGAAAAAACCCAAAACATGCTGATTCTCAAGCAACTTCTGGAATTATAGGAAGCAGCTTTTTCCACATGATTTCAAGGTGAATTTATGGATATTTATTAACGCCATGATAGAAATAATAATACAGTGTGTTAAATTGGTGAAGCTAATTGCAGCAACTGATTTTTAAATTGGAGCCTTGATGTCTTTTTAAGCTGTTTAATTAAAGAACTGGTAACGCTGTCGTTCCTCTGAGATAAAGTAGCGTACACTCATTTTTTGGTGACAATGTACCTGCCTATCCGTTTCCAAAATTTACCAATTGACCATGTTCCCGATTACAAATCTAAGCTGCATTTCAAAATACATACTTTGCTCTTCTCTCACTCAATCGTACATACTGCTGCTACCCTGACAAAGTACGTACTTTTGCATGCAGTATGCATTCAAATGGGACGTACTTCCTCATAACCCGGTACTCTTTGAACCTCTTGCTCACATATATGCTGTGTGCAAAGGATTGTGGGTCAGAATAGCCAGAAAAGCATACTGGCTATTGATGTGGACGAACATCCTGGCATTTTGGACAGATATTTGACGAAATAAATCTAAATATCTCGTTCCAGATTATGATTTAACACAAATTGTATCCTAATAGATACACTTAACACTGACTCAGAGACCAGGCTGCAACACATTTTAATAATGTCTTGTTGTTTCCCAGACTTAATCCCTGTACGAGGTGACGGGGAGGTGGAGCTGCGAAAGAGGGAGCAAGGGGAGAAAGATGGAGGCTGTTTGAGTGGGAACAGGGTCAATTAGTGAACTTGAACTCCAGGGGTCACCGAGGGAGAGTTCACGACCTCTGAGAAAGGTCACAACCTCGCCGTTTACTTAACCAGGAAGACACACACATGCTGTACTCACACACACATACCACAGCATATAGGTCAAAGTTCACGGGTTAACTAAGGGAACTAACAGCAACTGGAGGGAAGGAGGGAGAGAGGCGAGAGAGAGTAGTTTTCTAACCTGCATCTGGCCTCCAGATGGTTTGTGAGTCATCCCTGGGTTACACACACACACACACACACACACACACACACACACACACACACACACATACATATATGGTGGAGAAGTTTTGGCTTCCCCCTCTGAGACTAGATCATTCCCAGGTTGGGTCGATCGGGGGGTAAACTCGACACCTGACTCTTTCTCTCTCTCTCACACACACACACATACACACTCATATACACACACATTCCGCTTGCAAACAAACAGGACTGCATTGCCGCACATAAACACACTCACAACACGTGTTTCTTTCACACAAATCACACACACACACACACACATATATTTATATATATATATGCTGAAGCACCTGAGTCGATCCCCTGCCAGCGGAGAGTTCACGTGGAGGCTGCTGTGTAAGAATGATACTCTGAGGTGTCAGAGTGAGGAAGAGAAAAGGCGAGTGATGTATGTGCAGAGTTATGAAAAGATGGAATATATATATGGGATTATTATGGAGGGGAAATAAAAATAAAAGAGGAATAAAACGGAGTGAACGTTGGACAGTTTGGTTTCATCGCTTCTCTGCAGACAGAGAAACAACAAAACCTGACAATGTTATTTGGGCAACCAGGTGGATCTGTGTCATCGGAACAAGCGGAGACGGGAAGTCACACTGAGACTGATGAGTCGTACGCTTCATCCAGTTCATGAACTCCTTCCTGCCAGTGAGAGCCAGATCGTTTAGATCTTATCCTAGCTGCTGTCATGGCCGAGGCTGCAAGTTTCATCACGTTGAAGAATAAATGTGTTCCTTCGGGGTCATTTCTTAACCATGTAATGCTTTTTGAAGTTCTGGCCGTAGTTGCATTTAACATTGCGCCAACTTCCGAGTCTGAAGAGTGAAGCCAATGCTGAAGTGCCTTAAACTTGCATACTCTCTGACCATGAGGGGGCGACTCCTCTGGTTGTATAGAAGTCTATAGTTTATGTGTTAAAGCTGTATTCTCGGGCGACTCCTCTGGTTGTATAGAAGTATATGCTTCATGTGTTAAAGCTGCATTCTCTCCTGACCACCAGGGGCCGACTCCTTTGGTTGTATAGAAGTATATAGTTCATGTGTTAAAGCTGCATTCTCTGGTGACTCCTCTGGTTGTATAGAAGTATATGCTTCATGCGTTAAAGCTGTATTCTCTCTGACCACCAGGGGCCGACTCCTCTGGTTATATAGAAGTATATGCTTCATGTGTTAAAGCTGTATTCTCTGGTGACTCCTCTGGTTGTATAGACGTCTATAGAAAATGACTCGACTTCTCTCTTGATTTATTCCCTCATTAAACATTGTAAACATGAGTTTATGTCTCAATCTCAAGTCTTCTTCAATACAGCATGATGTTCATTTAATAAATAAATTAATAAATTCGTAATAAAGATAATTATGGTCCCTTGAGAGTAAAATAGACAATAAAGCAGGGTGTGCTTTAGGGTGGAGCTACTTAGCTTCTAACGGTTCCACTCAATCTCCACAAAAAAATCAAAGATAGCGAGATCCACAATGCCGAACTGGAGGCTTCAAAACGGTCCAAAAGCCAATCGGTGACGTCACAGTGACTATGTCCACTTCCTATCTACAGTCCATGCTCTGAACATACCAAAAGACCACGCTGTGCAAAACTACCAGACTGTGCACACAGACACCAGTCAAAACACAAAGTTCATACATACACAAAGAAGCTGGATGTGATCTGATGCGCATCCAACAACACAAGCCCTAAAATAAACCTCCAGCACTGACGAAGCCTCACATTAACAAAGCTTTTCTCAAAAACAACAGCAAGCTGGTAGACTAAATACAAAATATGTTTATTGTGTAAAAAAAAGAAATATTGTGCCCACTTGTATCAGTCCGAGCAATCTGCAACAAACAAGGCTGATTGAATCAGAGAGGAACACAAAGAAGTGCTGAGATCCTGACGGGATCTGCAGACACGGTGACTGCACTCCGGGTCACCGACTCAGATGTTTACTGGGCCTTGATGACCTGAAAAAGACCTCATGGCAAATCAAATCAGTTCTGAACTGCAATAAGGTATCATTCGATTATGAGCGAGGGCCTGGATGAGATCTGTCTGGTCTGAGACGTAGAATGTCTTTGTTTTAATTTGTTAAAGCCATTGTTCAAACATGGGGAATGCGCGTATCCTCTTTCATGCCAAGAGGTGAATGAGAACATTGATTCCACGCTCACGTCTGTATACTAGAGCCAGAAGGTGGTTAGCTTAGCGTAGCATTAACACTGGAAACAGGGGAAACAACTAGCTTGGCTTAGCCCAAAGGTAACAGAAAAGACCTGATTATAATGTTGGACCCTGTTGGTTTAATCTGTAAACAAAGAAATATGTAAGTGGTTTCCCACTGGCTCCAGTATTTATGCTAGGCTAATCCTCTGCTAGCTCTAGCGCCAGCGTACAGACCGGTATCGATCTTCTCGTCTAACTAGGCGTAAGTAGACACCAGTACCCAGTCAGTGTAAACCAGTAGATAGTCAGTAGACACCGTTCATTCAAATTAAATGACAACATGTTAGAACAATTGGTGAAAAGGGGGATTTTATTCTCGTCTGGGATAATGTTTTGCATTCAGGGCCACCGTAGTTGAGAGTTTTGTTGCCACGTGCATTTAAACATGGCCCTCGCAGCGCTGAAAGCTTTTTTGGATAAAGCAAAAACTAAAATCGTCATCCAGGGAATTGAAAACGTTCTGTGTGATTTTGTAAAAGGTTTGCTCACTCCTCATCCTCATCCTCATCTTCATCTTCATCTAGCTGTTCCCCCCTTTGGCTGAACCAGGGAAGGCTGCGGGGAGGCTGAACGAGCATGTTGTCTGGCAGGTGATTCGGCAGCCGTTTACGATAAAACCAGAGCGATAAAAGATCAGAGATCGTATCTGGCTGGTGACGCCAAACACACACACACACACACACACACACACACACACACACACACACACACACACACACACAGGCCATAGATAGAAAAGGTGATAATAAGGCGAAGGAGGTCACAACCTTTGATGTTTTCCTGATGTTTTATGAAAACCTGGATGTTTTGGCGTTGGCGATGGTGTTGATGCTCACGGGAGAACACACACACACACGCATGTACACACACACACACACACACACACTTACTTTTATACAAGCAGAAACATGCTTGTTTTTCTATACTTATGAACATGTGTAAACAGATACTGTTCAGAAACATGTATGAAGACATTTCGGAGAACACACGCAGACGTTTGTTCAGTTTTTTGTTTTTTTACTGATTTTATTTTTTGACGTCCTCCATTTTTTCAGCTGCCAGTAAATGTGTGTATGTGTATTTTTGGATCTGTGTACAAACAAGGGTTTGCAGTAAGAAGAGAACATTGTAAAATACAAATATACTGGGGATCAAAGTATGAGTGGAGTTGGTCTGTATGTGTTTATCTTAGTTTTTATGAACGTGTGTGTGTGTGTGTGTGTGTGTGTGTGTGTGTGTCTTGGCCTCTGCAAGCCCTCCGCTTGAGTTCATTTTCATATGCTTGTCTCTGATGGTGCGTTCATGTGTTGGTCGGAGTCGGGAATAAAACAACTCATTAAAAAAATATTCCACTGGA
The DNA here is from genome assembly GCF_910589615.1 of Taurulus bubalis. Lineage (NCBI taxonomy): Eukaryota > Metazoa > Chordata > Actinopteri > Perciformes > Cottidae > Taurulus > Taurulus bubalis. Next base: position 37,344,744 of record NC_136591.1, on the reverse strand, counting down.
GCAGAGCGAAAGAAAACATGCTGTAGATTTATATACACACACACACACACACACACACACACACACACACACACACACACACACACAGGCGGTATATTGTGGGCTGTGAGATTTAGCATCATCAGGGGGAATCAAGAAGAAGAAAGTTTTCAGATTTGGAGAGAAAACCTCAGTTTTACCTCCATCACAAATCTTTACTCCGTCTTCTTTCTCCTTAATCTTCTTTTTCTTCCTTTATTCTTGTAAACCGTGCCGTTTTCTGTTTTATAGACCGAACTCGCCTTAAATCTGCACATTCCTCCCAGTTCGCGTTGCGCCGTTCATTTCAGGCAAAACCTCTTCCACAATAAAGTTCGTACCAACGTGGTCATCTCCCATCAGAGGTCTAGGTATGCCACTCCACCACAGTTAGCATGCAGTTGTATTACTTAGCAAAGAACACGGTTATTTTTGGGTGAACTTGACTCAGATCAATGACCAAAAATGGAATTCTCAGAGAGGAAAACCTCTCTTTTTGTTGATGAGCATCAACAACATCATCAGTGCACCACTTCAGTGATAAACATGTTCATGCTCTCATTGCAGGATCCCTGCAGCTGAAGGCTTCCTCGTGCTGATGGACTACAGGTAGGTGCACCACTCACTGTCTCTACATCAACAAATGGGTCATGTGACTCTCGTAGTGTCGAACACAGAGAATTATCACCCTAAAAAAATACATCTGATGAACCTGCGAAAGCTTCCCACACACAGTGGTGTTTTTAATCTTAAAGGTCTTTACGCACCGGGGGCCGTGACAAATATACGGCAAAATACTCCTCTGCAAACATTTTACATCAAAACTATTAATGCCAGCAAGCGATGCAAAATTGCGACAGTTGCAACACTTTTTCAATCCAAAGGTTTGAATAGATTTGGGCAGGCAGAGGACCTGGACCCCCATGATCGTATTGACTCAGAGGTCTAAACTACTATTTAATTATAGGATTCCTTTTAGTGAATTTGAGTTCCCTCTGGTTAACTGTTGTAGTGTATATGTCTCGGGCTTTTATTGTGAAAGGTAAGAACGGATGAGTGAAGGTTGAAAAGAGTAATAAAGTTTGCCAACTTTATTCGTAAATGGAACATTTGTGCTTGTGTTGTTTATGTTGTGCTTCACTCGTACACATGGTACTAGTGTACGTTTTTTATTTCAATATGTCCGTTCCATGCACCGTGATCAATTGATGTCTTTATTCGCTCAGAAAAAAAATCTGACTTGTTCCGTTAAAAACGTACGTTTTTTGACGTTTATCTTTTTGTAAAAGTAGTCATGACAAAAACAATAGTTCAGGAAAAATGATTGATAGACAACTTCATTGCGTGAGGAAAGACACTGGAGACAAGGTGAGGTGGAAGGCAAGGGCTGCAGTCGAATAGTCCTTTTTGGTTAGGAACCTTCCTAACTGAGGGAAATGACCCGGAAGTGGGCGCCATGATAAGTGCCGGTCGAATTCTCTAAACGCAAAGGAAAGGAGCTTCAATGCTTCCTAACTTAGCTCCTTTAGCATAGGAACCACTGGATCTAACACTCCTCATGAAGTCTCCTTCCCACCTTTCCTTGACGGTGTGTTTATCTATCATGATGTTCTACCTGTGAGGCCCCGCCCTCCTCGTCGCTCCAGCCGTCTCCTCGCGTGTGAAGAGGCTCGCTTCTTGACGCCTCACTGTGTTTGATGAACCTCATTAAAGAGTGAAAGCACATTCCTGTATGGCTTTATAGCACACACACACATGAACACACACACACATGAATACACACACACGCTGGTGTTTATAGTGTAATTCTTTCTTCTTCTGTATTTACCTATTTAGTGATCATGGCCATGTGCTTGTAAAAAAACAGTTGTGTTCATAAAACGAGTTTACATGTTAACAAATCGGGCACACACATGTTGACACACACAGCCGCCAGCCTGTGTGTGTGTGTGTGTGTGTGTGTGTGTGTGTCTGTGCCGGGTTCAGTTGAGAGCTTTCATGATGCCAACACATCTCTGCTTAAGGAAACGCAGGTGGGAGACATTTCTCAAATGCCTTCTCCCTCGTTGGCCGGTTGAGGAACAATAACGAGGTTAGAGAACGGTCAGTGGAGAGCTTTTTAATTTCAGCTGGAGGCCACATTGAGCAGATTCAACTGAGCGGAGAGCTGATTGTGTAAGAGAAGAGGTTTGACTCCTTCCTCCCCCAAAAAGGACTACATGCATTATTATTATTATTATGATTATTATTATTATGGCATTATAACAGGTTGAAATGTACAGTATTTATCATATTATGACATTGTTTAAACTAATTGAATCATTAAAAAGAAGAAAAAAAACTGGTTTGAAATGCAGGTCCTTCAAAATGTATTAGAAAAGTATCTGGAAAATAAACCAGTAAAGTATCGGGGGGGAAATATTAAAATAAAAATCAAGAAATCAAGAATTTTTTTAACGATACAAAGAGTACCACCTAAACTGACTCTGTTCTCCATCAAAGCGTTCTTGAACCTGACTTTTATATATATAAATAATCTGGAAAATAATCTGTTATCTGGAATAAAAAACAGTAAAGTACCTAAACTGACTCTTTTTTTCCATCAATGCGTTCTTGAACCAGACTTTAAAACCGCCCCTTTGACGATGAAATGCATCGTAAAAATATACATAAATATAAAAAAAATATTCAAAAAGTATCTGTAAAATGATCAGTTATGTATCCGGAGTGAAAAACAGTAAAGTATCGGGAAAAGAATGTAGTATAAAGTATCACCTAAACTGACTCTTTTCTCCATCGATGCGTTTAAAACCGGACTTTAAAACCGCCCCTTTGACCTTTTGATGAAATGCCCCCTCCTCCTAGAAAAATTATAAAAAATATACATATATAAATATAAAAAGAATATTAGAAATGTATCTGGAAAATTATCAATTATTCTCCGTTGCATTAAATCATTCCAAATTCCAGAAACATAAATTCTGCCAACAAGAGAAGAGTTTCAGAGCTTAACATTGGGACCTTGTGTGTGTGAAGGATTGTCTGGTTTCCACCACCAGAAAGAGAAGGTGACGCAACGGGCCAATCTGCGGAGCATCCGCGGTCAGAGCGGATTAGAGGCGTCACGGAGATGCTGCGCACTCTCCGGCAAAACGTCTGCACATGAGAGCGGAGGAGCCACGCAGGAGTCGGGGGGGGAAAACTGCCATATGGGCAGCCGTCCATAGAGATAATAAATGAAACGTGACACACACGTGCATTGCCGAAGGTACAGCGGTTGACAACGTTCGGACATCTGTGAAATGTCCGTGGTCAGACCGTCCGTTACTGAAGCGGGAAGCCGGTGCAGAACCAGGATGGAGACGGGAACATTAACCGCGGCGCCGGAGGAGCCGGTCAAGGTTGAGCCTTCACGCTGCGAGAGAAGGTGAAGTTCTCTCTTTGCGTGTGTTACAAATTACAGATGATCCTCGTCCTCGCAGATGTTAGCGTTTTGGGACTTTTAACGCCATGAGAGTCATCGTGTAATAGCTGTGTCACATCCCCCGAGCTTCATGCTGTGATAGCAGCCGTGTTGTCTGCCATTGATGAGCAGTATGAAACCACACATGATGATGCACCGCATGCAGTGCAGAGATAAAGGGAGGCAGAGGATATATTTAATGATCAAATACATGTTGAAAATCCTTTTTTTTGTGTTATTGTTTTCAGTGGTTCATGTTATATCTTAATACAACAATGTGAAATAGTAATCACATACAAAACCCAATTTTTTTTTATATTGCATATTGTTTAGATTTATTTTTCTTGCCATTAATAATCTAAGCTGTTATGAAATGTCCCTCCACGATCAATAAAGTTATTTACCCACACACCTCCAAACCTCCCCACCGCCTAACCACTCACCAAACTCTCTACCCACATACCCAACTACCCACTTACACACATACCTACTGACCCACCCACCCACCTAGTGCCTTACCTAACCACCCACCTAGTCTCCTACCAACCCATCCATCTACCCACCTAGTCCCCCACCCATCTACCCACCTAGTCCCCCACCCATCTACCATCTAGTCACCCACCCACCCACCTAACCACCCACCCATCCACCCACCTAGTCCCCCACCCATCTACCATCTAGCCACGCACCCACCTAACCACCCACCCTCCACCCACCTAGTCCCCCACCCATCTACCATCTAGTCACCCACCCACCTAACCACCCACCCATCCACCCACCTAGTCCTCCACCCATCTACCCATTTAGTCACCCACCCACATAGCCACCCACCCATCAACCCACCTAGTCCCCCACCCATCTACCCACTTAGTCCCCCACCCATCTACCCATTTAGTCACCCACCCACTTAGCCACCCACCCATCAACCCACCTAGTCCCCCACCCATCTACCCACCTAGTCCCCCACCCATCAACCCACCTAGTCCCCCACCCATCTACCCACCTAGTCCCCCACTCATCTACCCACTTAGTCCCCCACCCATCTACCCACCTAGTCCCCCACCCATCTACCCAATTAGTCCCCCACCCATCTACCCACCTAGTCCCCCACCCATCTACCCACCTAGTCCCCCACCCATCTACCCACCTAGTCCCCCACCCATCTACCCACCTAGTCCCCCACCCATCTACCCATTTAGTCCCCCACCCATCTACCCATTTAGTCACCCACCCACCTAGTCCCCCACCCACCTAGTCCCCCATCCATCTACCCACCTAGTCCCCCATCCATCTACCCACCTAGTCCCCCATCCATCTACCCACCTAGTCCCCCAACCATCTACCCACTGAGTCCCCCACCCACCCACCTATCGTCCTCATTTCCCACAACCATTTAGTGGGCGCTAACGCTGATCCTTAATAAGAATAACACTTCTGGACTCGTTCGTGCTAATGTTACACTGCACTTTGACATTTAACCGCTATCCCATAATTGGCACATGTGGCAGGACCACCGCTCGGCCAAAGTTGCATTGGCTCGCTTTAAATCTATAAGATAGATACAAATCTATGAGACATATTTATTGAGCCGAAAGTATCGGATTTACACGATTTTCACGTCCAGCCTGGGGTCATGAAGCTTTTGGTACCTCAAAATGACAGAATTTAGAGGCGTTATGGCGTATGTTGAAGTGCATGGGATGATCTACGAGGCGCACATGGATGATTTCGGTGTCCGTGTTCTCATAATAACGGGTAAAATGACTAATGTGCCGGTTTCCCTGAAACCTCAGCGTGTTCCTTTGAAGCGAGGAGTGAGAAACGCCACCATTACAGTGTTTTATACCGCGAGAGAGAGCTTCTGTCAAGGGGTCAAGGTCAGGATTAGGTGAGAAGTAAAGGTAATCCTGATCCGCTGTCCACACACACACACACACACACACACACACACACACACACACACACACACACACACACACACACACACACACACACACACACACAGTTTGTAAAGAAAGTGTGAACTGTGGAGAGTTCAGCGTCGGTGAGGTAAAGAAGTGAAAACAATTCTGCTTCTCACACATGCACACACACACACACACACACACACACACACACACACACACACACACACATAAACAAAGGTCAGGGTGAGGTAATGATGACACTGTTCTCACACACACACACACACACACACACACTTGAATTGAAGGTCACGTTGAGGTAAAAGTTAAAGAAGATTTGGTTTTCAGTAGGAGCTCAGAGACTCATAAATACAGACCTGGAACACACAGCAGGGGAAACAACAGGAGTACACACACACACACACACACACACACACACACACACACACACACACACACATACATAGACACACGCAAACAAAATATGGCCTTCAAAGTTATATAAACAGGGCAACCACACACACACACACACGTGCACATAACACAGCAATTAAGGAGGAATATTTAGGGAAATCGTTACCGGTATGATTTATGCATCAGAACTAAGCTTTTTACGGCCATTGACTGCCATCCAGCAGCTCGACTGTAAATCTCAACGTGGAACCAACATCAAAAACTTCGGAGCAGAAGCTGAACACAAGACTTTGATTTAAAAAAACAACAACATTATTTTGTGGAATTTCAGTCCAGAGTTAATTATGAAAACATATTTCGTAGAGCAGAGACGCGGGGAACCGGCCTCAGGCCAGATCCGCAGTCCCATTATGAGTTACCTTTAAAGAGAAATATTTATTAAGGTTTTGCAAGTTGGTTTATGATGTTTGTAATGTATAGTTATTGGAATAGTCACCGTTGATCTTGTATCCAGTAATTCAGGAGAAAAAAAAAGAAACATTTGAAGTAGCTGACTCCTACTTAGTATAAGTACCTCGCCTCAGTGTGGGAGCGACATTTAAGATTAACCAACGTAAACTCAGTGCTCCATGTATGAGAATTCTGCCAAAGCCTTTATGATTTGTATTTTTATTATGTAAATGTATCTTGTGTGGAATCCAAAATATATCTTAGCTAAAAAGAGTCATAAATTAGCTAAAATGGGTAAAGATGCGTTGGACTGCTAACTTAATCAGTGCTGACTTTTCTCTCGAAGGTTTCAAAAAAGTAGAGTAACATGCATTTGAAGGTGCAACTCGTAAACTAAAACTATACTATTCATAATTTTTTTGTTTCATGATATCACGCAGAACGTGTATTATTAAAGTAAAGACTACTTTTTCTTTTAGCTTTTGCAACGCAAATGGAGTCATCAACCAATCAGATCCTGTAGGTTGGACATATTAAAAACGTAGTAACACCACTAAGTCTGAAAGCTGTATTACTCCTTTCCACTCCTTCTGTTCTTACCTTTCACAATAAAAGCCTGAGACATATTCACTGTGTATCTTACAGCAGTTTAGGCTATAAAAGAGTTGAACTCAGACATGGGTCCATAGCATCTAAGTAGCTGGTCCTTTTGCCTGCGTGAATATACACTATATCATATTTGCAGAAGAGTATTCATGCCCTCTGTATGTAAAGTCCTTTAAAATAATAAATAATTCCATGTATTTCTCGAATCCAAAATGTCAGACAGCTTTTAGGTAATTGTTAAGTTTGGAGATATTTACTGGGAAAACAAAACGTTGGTAGTCTAAATGTATGTGCGTGTGTGTGTGTGTGTGTGTGTGTGTGTGTGGCGGGGTGGACGAGAGGGCAGCGCCGAGGGCCGAGCGAGTCGGTGGGGTCTCTCAGGATCTAGAGAGTCGTAAATGTAAAATACTGTGTGCTGCAGTACAAGTGTGCGTGTGTGTGTGTGTGTGTGTGTGTGTGTGTGTGTGTGTGTGTGTGTGTTGGTTCCGCGCAGCGAGAGGTTATCCAAACAAACCACTAGAATGTCAAGTTACGTGCCGACGATTCCTCTGTGTTTTATTGGCTGACTTCACTGAGTTACTCCTAGGTCAGCGCACACTGTGTGTGTGTAGGTGTGTGTGTGTGCGTGTGTTTATGAGTGTGTATGAGAAGGAGGTAAATGAGAGAGGTAACCTGTTGAGGGGAGACAGACTCCCTGGATATCTATTTTGGTGGTTTAAGACAGAGTTTGTGTTTTTCTACCTGTGTGTGCGTGCGATGTGAAAATAAGCGTTAAGTTACGAGGTGAGAGCACAGAAGAGAGAAGCAAGGGTCAACCGAAGAGCTGGCCAGAGCCTCGCTGTGGTGTGTGTGTGTGTGTGTGTGTGTGAGACACTTCAGTATTCTCCGAATCCATAAGACCTCTTGCCCTCTTGGCTAACATCTGAGAATGTGATAACTGCAGAGAATGTGAAAATATATTGGAGAGCGGATGGCTGTGAATTGGAAGAGAAACCCGACGGATGTTTCACGAGCGGGTGACCTTCCAACGACCACAGAGGAAGAAGGGGGGGTAAAAGTAACAATGAAAGTAAGCTGAGCCACGGGCCAAGACATGTTTCAGCTTTTCTTTTCTTTCATATTCTTGTTTTTGAGAATGTTTTGAAGGAAGGAGAGAAGAAGAGAGGAGGAAGAGGGGGATGAGATGGGATTAAAGGCCTTTATGCACGCCTTTTAATTTCAGACATGCGTCAGACACTGCTGGTGTGCTGCTTGTGAAGAATAAGTCTTTACATATTCTATATATGCTCTGAAAGCAGCAATGTATCCAACTAACAAGTATTGTCAGAGCATCCAAAGCCTGATCTATATTTATATTGCCTTATTGTTATGGAAAAACCACACTGTTGCACTGCGCTACATGTGGTTATACATGTGGTAGTTATATATTGTGTTTTTTATATATAGTCCAGATACTTGCATGTGCCATAATAGTATTAACATTTTACCGAAATCAAGCTCAAAGGTATTTTGACCAGCGAATATTGAGATACAGGTTTTGTCCGTTTAGCTGCTGAGGTCACGCCAGGTCACATGAGGAGTGCTGTAGCGTATCCAAGCCTTTCCAAGTTCACCCAAAGGGTTAGCCGGTGCCGTGGGAGGTCAAACATGGAGATACCAGGTTGATGTTATAGTTACCTTACAATGCAAAGGGGTGGCTGGAATAGTGTGGGATGTGGGTGTTTTCCACTGTTTTTCCACAGATGTCCCAGATTTTAGAAGCGGCCGCGTTGTCTTTCTACGAGATGCTTTTATGAAGAAACACACACACAGTGAGTGGGAAAGAGGGAGATGCAAGACGACACCATCGGAAGCATTTACGCGTCTCCATTTACGTGTGTGTGTGCACATCTGTGTGTGAGAAAGGCGGCGTTCAGGGGCACAAGTTCAGCTCCGTGTGAAGTTATGGGAGAGTTAAAACGGGAGAGGAGGCAAGGTCAGGCCACTGGGCCGAGGTGTGTGTGTGTGTGTGTGTGTGTGTGTGTGTGTTTGTGTAGCGAGAGGGGGGCTAGCAATGTTTAAAGGTAAGTTTAGGGTTACAGCTGGCAGTAGGGGGCGGGGCGGTAGGGTGAGAATTTTGGGGTTGGAGAGAGGGAAAGAGGTGAGTTCAGTCTTCAGGAGGAGGAGGTGAGGTTTACGGGACAGGACCGAGGGGTGAGGAGGGTGAGAAGTTATTGGGGGAGTTGAGTTTCAGGTCAAAGACAAAAGGTTAGCGGGATGGTAGAAAGCATTCAGACCCCTAAAGAAAACCAGCTCACGGCCAGGAGCCGCTAATGTAGATCTGGTTTGAGTAATGCATCCGTGGGATTTTAGACTTATCAGGCGCCAAAACACTGCACAGCGGTTTGTAGTTTCTGTGAAACTGGATTTTTAACGACTCTGTTAAAGGATCAGGCGGCGCCAATTTCGTCCTCCGTGGCAACGCAATAGAAGTACCGTGTTCACGTGACGACATCATCCACCAGAATGATGTTCCTGTGTGTCTCTGATTGGCCCACGCAGAGCCTCGTTGGATTACATTGCAATCCCAGAGTAGTCTCGTTAAAACTAATTATGTTTATTTTTTACTTTTTACTGCTAATGTCGGTTTAAACGGGTTTCGGTGCACCTAGCTTTTGTTTATAGTTTCACTGTGGAGTCAGAGTGCCCCTTGTTTGTGATCTCTGATAAAACCCTTGAGGCAAACCAGTCCTTTGAAGAGGAAGTGTAATTCCTAACAATGTCAATCCATCCATCCAGACATCCTCTCCTGCAGCACATCTGGGTCACGCTGGTGGAAAGTAGACAAAGTAGCCGATTCGCTCGTCTTCCGAGCCGATTCATCCAGCAGCTTTTTTTGGGGGAGGCTACCTGGGACGATCCAAGTGCAGATTGGATAGCTAATGGTTCTGGTTCTAACCCTGGGATCTCTCCATAGGTGGATGTGCCTGTAAGAACCTCCACAGGGAAGCATTCAGGGAGCTTAACCCTCTGGGGTATTCAGCCTTTTTCTTGATTTTACATAATTTCTTAAATTCACTTTTTATAGGCACTTGCATATGAGATAAATACCCATGCTTTACATCAAAATTGCAGAACAATCTCAGCTCTCTATATAATGAGGCGCAATTGTCCTGAGGCACAAGTGTAAAGAGATAATATGGCCCTAAAGCTGGTTTGTCTCTGGGATTTCTTTATATACGGTCCTTACAAGGCTGGAGGTTTTATACCGGTTCGTGCACATCCAACATTTCCGTAGTACGAAAAAAAAAACCTTCACAGATCTAAAACGTTCCCTCGTCACGATTCCACGCCGAATGTTTGACCAAGGCTCAATGCATCATAACAGTTGAGAAAAACATGGATGTTGTACAACGGTTTTAACTTCTGCATTTGCTACACTTTATTCCTCAACATGCTGTTTTTCATTTTTAGCCAATATTGGTGTTAGATTCCGTTAGCATTGGCGTTAGCTTCCGTTAGCATTGGCGTTAGAGTCCGTTAGCATTGCCTTTAGATTCCGTTAGCATTGGTGCTAGTTTCTGTAAGCATTGGTGTTAGCTTCTGTTAGCATTGGCGTTAGCTTCCGTTAGCATTGCCGTTAGCTTACGTTTCAAACATGATGGCAACGAGTCAAATGTGAGACAAAAGCAGAAGGTGAACATTTAGAGGTGGATATTCTGCTCCATTCATGCCCTCTGAAAATGTTCTTTTTTTTTGTTTTACCTCCCACAGCTCCCCGTCCGCTCTGGCCACCTTGCAGCCGTTATTTCTTCCTCTCTGTTTATCCATCGCTCGGTTTTTCTTTTCTTTTCCCACCCGTTCCCCCTCACATCCATTCCAGGGGGTTAAGTAGACTGTTGACATTTTTGTGGCCGTCGCCGTATTATGTTGGGACTATCAGATTTATCCTGACACGGTTCACCGATGTTACACTGACTACCCTTTTGTCTGCGTGTGTGTGTGTGTGTGTTTATGTGCGCGTGTGTTTTATGGACTTGACCTCGCCGAGAGTGAAAGATTTTTTTGGAAGCAAACCGAGGAATTCCGGCCTCTGAAATTTCCATAATCCTGACTACCTTTTTTTTTTGTGCGCTTCGACCTCGGAAACGGCAGGGTTGTTCATTTTGGATGCTCGCTCTTATACGTACACACTCCCTTTGTCGCACACAGACACACTCACACACACAGGCATGGATACATTGAAAATATCACACGAACGCACAATTACAAACAACGGCATCAACATCAAGGCACGTTTGCTTGCAAACACACACACACACACACACACACACGTATGGACCATAGTGTTGGCTTGCACTCCAGCTCTCCCAAGTTTCTGTTGACATTATTATGATCATGCTGGAACCATTTACGCACTGTAGCACACACACAGGGTCACATCTATAGAGCCGGGCTGGGCTCTCAGACTCTGATCTAAAAGGCTCCCCTCCTGTTCGACTCAGTGAGTATACACACTTACACACTTACACACACTTTTACTGTGAGTTGGCAAACAAGGTGAAAATGTCTTTGAAATAGCAACTTTGATTCTACCTTTTCCCCCCAGTTTTTTTAATCACATATCAGCCATCAGGAAGAGGTTGAAACAAACGTTGGTCCATGTGTCACAGGGGCTATTAGGTATAAGTATAAGCGAGTGTTGTTTGTAATTGTAATAGCTAACAGGACTATACATATTAATCTTTGCTGGAGTGTACTCAAATATCACACAGTGGGGCACCCAATTGTGGCCAACCAGGCGTCTCTAGGCGCTGGTGACACCCTATAGCACCCTCTTGGGCACACTCTCACAGTCAGCTATCTCTAAGGCTCCTTACCCTATTTTTAAGGTTCCTTACCCAATCGCTAAGACTCTTTACCCTATATCTCAAAGGCTCCTTACCCTATCTCTAAGTCTCCTTACCCTATATCTCTAAGTCTCCTTACCCTATATCTCTAAGGCTTCTAACCCTATATCTCTATGACTCCTTACCCTATATCTCTAAGTCTCCTTACCCTATATCTCTAAGGCTCCTTACCCTATCTCTAAGGCTCCTTATCCTATCTCTAAGTCTCCTTACCCTATATCTCTATGGCTCCTTACCCTATCTCTAAGGCTCCTTACCCTATATCTCTAAGGCTCCTTACCCTATCTCTAAGGCTCCTTATCCTATCTCTAAGTCTCCTTACCCTATATCTCCATGGCTCCTTACCCTATCTCTAAGGCTCCTTACCCTATATCTCTAAGGCTCCTTACCCTATCTCTAAGGCTCCTTACCCTATATCTCTAAGGCTCCTTATCCTATCTCTAAGTCTCCTTACCCTATGTCTAAGTCTCCTTACCCAATATCTCTAAGGCTCCTTACCCTATATCTCTATGGCTCAGTACCCTATCTCTAAGACTCCTTACCCTATCTCTAAGGCTCCTTACCCTATATCTCTAAGGCTCCTTACCCTATCTCTAAGGCTCTTTACCCTATATCTCTAAGGCTCCTAATCCTATCTCTAAGTCTCCTTACCCTATGTCTATGTCTCCTTACCCTATTTCTCTAAGGCTCCTTACCCTATATCTCTAAGACTCCTTACCCTATCTCTAAGGCTCCTTACCCTATATCTCTAAGGCTCCTTGCCCTATCTCTAAGGCTCCTTACCCTATATCTCTAAGGCTCCTAATCCTATCTCTAAGTCTCCTTACCCTATGTCTATGTCTCCTTACCCTATATCTCTAAGGCTCCTTACCCTATATCTCTAAGGCTCCTTACCCTATCTCTATGGCTCCTTACCCTATTTCTCTAAGGCTCCTTACCCTATCTCTAAGGCTGAGCTTGGCCACCTTACGGAGGAAGCTCATTTCGGCCGCTTGTATCCGAGACCTCGTTCTTTCGGTCACCACCCAGAGTTCATGACCATAGGTGAGTGTTGGGACGTAGACTGACCAGTAAAGCCGGCCCGGTGCAGCGCCGGTTTTATTGCTGCCTATCGGTCTCCCGCTCCATCTTACCCTCACAAATATATCCACTAAATATAATAATATTCTGAAAAATATACCCTCTGCTTTTGATATTTCCCGTTTGATCGTGGGAATACGTTGAGTAAAGTTCCGTTATGAAACAATGAAACGAAGGAGTCCGAACTCCTGATCCCACAGTTTATATTTCTCTTTCATTTTCTTTTCCTCCGTCTACCCCGTGCCCTCTGGAACACCTCGCCCCGTCTGTCCTTTCTCTCCGTCCATTTGTCTCCTTAACTATTCCAGTAATGTGGAAGTATTTATATGCTCTTCTGTCTCCCAGTGTGTGTGTGTCTGTCCTGTCATGATATTATTATGGTTGGCAACAGTAGCTCCCAGCCTGGGATGTAGGGGAGAAAAGGAGATAGAAAAAAATTAAATAAGCAAATGAATGAGGCCAAATTAGCCTTAAAAAAAGATGCGAGAGAGGTGCCGGGAAGTGGCGAATATTGAGGCCTTTTTTTTTAGTCTTTATCCACTTTAATATTTCGTCTTCATCTCTTTCCCCTCCTCCATCTCCCTTACACGACGCGTTGATGAATGAAATCAACAAACCCTCATGGCTCCCACCGTGACGCTCTATTTCCTCTCTTAAACTATCAAATGAATAGTTCTGAAACAATCTCTTTTCATAAATTATACTCAGTTTATTTCTATTCATTGCCAAAAGCTTAGACAGACATGTGTTTGGGATTATCATGTGACTCCCTCACTTTGTCGTCACATAAACAAAAATGCTGTAGTCGCCGCAGGACAGACTGTAATGATTTAATGTGGCGTATAAGTACTGTAATTGTATGGCTTTTCTTTTCTTTAGTGTCTCTGTCTTTGTTAAAGTTCTTTTTTGCTGTGTGTGTTGTTTTTTCCTGCATCGTACTTCCCAGACATCATCTGTCAATCAAACACCGTGGGACCGAGACGTCTTGTTCTTTGGGGTTAAAGTCGGACTGGGACTTTTTTTAACAGTTTTTTGCCTTCACCGGAAGGTTGGCGGTTCGATCCGTGCCTCCCATCTGTTTCTTGTGAGTCCCCTGGCTTTATAAAAGTGTAATGTAATGTGCTATTTGCATTTTTTAATTAACCTAATGTGGTTACATATATGTTAAAAACTGTTTTAAGTTCGACTAGCGCTCTTTTAATAATGACCTCATGTTGTTGTGCAGTCTTCTTCTGCAGCAGTAAAAAGAACTGTCTCGTTGAACCGACTCCTAATAACAATATCATTATAATCATAATAATAATTGCATAAATAGTGGATAGAAACAATAATTAATTCATATTTTTTTCATGTGAATGTCTCGAAATGCAGTTGTGAAACATTTGGATGGCATCCTGATTAGTGGGAACTAAATGAGATTTTTTTAGCATGGGGTGACCATTCATTTCTGTTTGTTTTCTTGAAGTAACTTTTGTGTTGCCAAGTTGGATTTTTGCACAACAACAAAAGCCGGTTGACTGGTCCCAAATACAGGAGACACCTATTTGTGAGTGAATCAGAGACCAAGAGAGAGCGAGGCTGCAGACTGTATGAGTGTTCATTATCATAAATGTATGGAGGGTCATACACTAAGTGAGCGTGTCCAGGTTAAAAACAGCCATCTTTGTGAGGACATTTGGGCCGGTTCTCCCTTCAAAGGTCTGTTTGAGGGTTCAGACTTGGTTTTTTGGGTTCAGGTTAGAACTAAGTTTAAGTGATGGCTAACATAAGGGGAAGGCTTGGTAAATTGGCAAGGGGATGTATTATGTCAATGAGTGTCCTCAGAAATATATAAGTACAAGCCTGTGTGAGTGTGTGTGAGTGTGTGTTTTGAGTGTTCCAGCGCAGCAAGCCATGTCTTTAGTGCAGACAGATGCTGAATCCATTGACGGATAATTAAAGCAATAACTGGCTCTTTAAAGAAACGTTGGCCATATACACTGAATTTCTGCTTCCTGCCAATTAATATCATTCCACAGACTGTGGGATAGAGAGACATGGACATGGAGAGAGAGACAGAGAAGAGAGCGGATAATTACTTATCAAAGAATAAAAAGAATACAAAAATCAGATTTTCTTTTTCTCACATCAGGAGTGTGTCCCTTGTGAACCTCTCGGGCGCATTGTGAAACTTTTTGTTTGCTTTTTTATTTGTGCGCGCTTAAAAGTTCTTCTTGTTGAACTTGGTTTCATTTCCCATAATTCCCGCCCTCCTTGTCTCTCTTAAACCTCTGGCTCAAAGCTGATCGCCCTGCCGCAGAACACACACACACACATACACACTAGCTCACACGGACTGAAGCAGCACACGCAAACACACACACATCAGAGCCGCAATTTGGGTTCATGTTCGTTGGCGTCCGACGAGGTTCCAGGATGTCTTCAACACCTCCAACCCGGCGCTGCTGCTCTTTTTGGAGCCCGAAATCCGACATGAGCGAGAACCTCTGGGGAGTCAGGGAGCGAGAGAGACCGAAGATGAAGAGGGCCAAGGCGGAGAGAGTTGGAGGGAAGACGAGAGGAGAGAAAATCAGAGAGAGAACGATGAGAGACGTTTGGACGCGAGACACGGGGGGAAGAGGTCGAGCGACGAGGACGAGAGACAGAGATTTGGAGCGAAAAGAGAGAGAGAGAAAAGAAAACAGACAACGAGAGCAGCACAGGACCCAAAGTATGGACACCAGTTTGGTTTACTCGGCCAGTTGACATGTTTTTTTGGGATAAATCAGCCCTTTCCTGTCTGAACGTGACAATAGAGCACAATGCGAGTCGTTTTGTGTGCACGTCTGTCAGGAGGAAGTCATGCGTGGAGGTCAATGCTAAGATTTCTTTTGCAATTCATTCAGTCAGTTTAGAGGCAGCGTTCTCCCTCGATGCTCGCGCAATATTTCCTTTTTTAAAGAGAAAATAGGCCCTTTAAGAGTTGTTGTTTCTTTAATTCAACTTCCAACAGCCTCTGCATTTTTTGTGGGACTCAAAACAGGAAACAGGACGATGCCGCCGAACACCAGCAAACCGTTGGAATCGCTGAAAAATCACTGAAAAATCGCTGAAAAATCGCTGAAAAATCGCTGAAAAATCCCTGAACATGCAGACCGTTGTCGTAGCAGCGGATCGATGCATCCGGGCGTCCGCATACTTCTGGCCACACGGTGGCAGCACCCTTTGGTTGTTGCTGAGAAACGACAGTTTTCTGTTGCAAACTTCTTTCTTTGTCTCGTCTTCTACGACTTTTCTTGAACTTTCCCAAGCGGAGTGTCGGAGACGTCCGATGCACTCCCTCCTCCTCCTCCTCCTCCACCTCCTCCTCTTCCTCCACCTCCTCCTCCCTCCCTTCTTTCTTCTTTCTTCAACTCCCGTTGGTCCGCCGCCAGCACCGCTGACAGATTCCCGCCTCGGTGAGTCTTGGCTCGAGTCGGCGCTGCAGAGCCCTGCCAGACCGGGCCGGACCAAACAAAACACCTTTTGGTGAAGATAGAAAACAAGAAGAAGAAGAAGAAGAAGAAGAAGAAAACGTCCTGCCGGGCTCCGGCGGGTCTGGAGCGGTGCGGAGGGTCGATGCCTTCAGTGTTGAACCCGTTCAGACGTGAGCGGCCGGCGGGGCCAACTCAATGGTGGTCCTGCTGAATGAAGAACAGGCGCAGGAGTCATCGAATGTGTCATCGCGGTGCCTTCAAGGCCTCGAGGATCAGTGTTGCACTAAAATGTCAAAGTGTCATTTCATTTTGTGAAATTCGTTGACGTTCTAGGAACAGGAAAAAAATCTTCCATGAGCTCCAGACACATTCTGACCAGTCGAGTTCCATGACTTTTCCATGACTGTTCCATGACTTTAAACCAAATTTCCATGACCAAACATTTTGTGAAATCTCGGTGTAAACATGAAAAAGTTAGAAAATGTATTTAAACTAACAATGAGAATACAAAGCATACAGTAAACCTTAAATGACTCAAATGAATGAGACAGTAGTTTGATTAAAAGAATAAACATTTATATAGATGCCTGTATGTATGCCTGCTTATATTTTGAGCGTCTTTCTTTTAAAAGCATATTCATTATTTCAAACTCAGCGTAAATGAACGTCATGAACACATGAATATAACACATTTACATGACTTTTCCAAAATTTGGGGGATTTTATTTTTTTTCAAGGACTTTTCCAGGCCTGGAAATAACCATTTTAAAATTCCATGACTTTTCCAGGTTTTCCATGACCGTAAGAACCCTGACCTGAGTAAATATACATATATATATATTTTAAAGGTTCTACGTGAAGACAAAAGGGCGCCAAAATGTATCTGGTGAACAGTTTTAAAACACATGAACAAGATCAAACAGCTTCCAGTTATTACGACTAATAAAGAGGTGCTGATTAGATATTTCCACAATATAACTAATTACACAAAATACAAATATTTAATAAAAATCTTTACATTTTGAGGTTATTGTCAATTGTTTGAAATACAGGAATATGTGGAGCTATGTGGTTTTATTAAATGAAGAATAATAAGTCATCATAAACTTCTCACAGGTGAATAGCTGCTCTTTGGCTGCATTGATTTAAATAAGTATATCTTCCATATATTCACAGAGTGAGAGATAATAAGACAACACAGCTCTCTCTCTCTTCTTCTGTTTCCTCCTTTCCTTTCTCCCTCTCCTCCAATCTATTTCATCACTCCTCGTCTTCCCTCTCCTCGTCTTTTTTTGCTTCTCACTACCGACAGTATACCACCTCTCCTCTTCTCCTCTCGTCTCCTCTCCTCTCTTGTCTCCTCTTCTCTCCTCTCCTCTCTAGTCTCCACTTCTCTTCTCCCGTGTCCTGTCCTTCTCTTGTCTCCTTCTGTTTCCTCTCTCCTACACTTGTCTCCTTTTTTCTCTCCTCTCTCCTCTCTCATCTCTTTTCTTATTTTGTCTCCTCTCCCTCCGTCTCTCTTCTCCTCTCATCTCCTATCTTGTCTCCTCTCCTCTCTCGTCTCCACTTCTCTTCTCCCGTGTCCTTCTCTTGTCTACTCTCATCTACGTTTGTCTCTTTGTTTTTCTCCCCTCTCATCTCCTTACCTCTTCCGTCTCCTCTCCCTCCGTCTCTCTCCTCCTCCCATCTCCTACCTTGTCTCCTCTCCTTGTCTCCTCTCCTTGTCTCCTCTGTGCTCTCTGCCTGACCCCTCTCTTCATTAACTCTGTTTAGAGACCAGTAAACCAGCTTGCCTCTCGCAAACCTCCCAGTGCCCCCATTTAAACTGCAGACAAACAAACAGAGAGCAAACACACACACACACACACACACATAACCATGTGCACACATGAAACCGCATGTCCACACACACACACAGAAACAAGAACCCACACGGACATAACACCCACAAACACACACAGAAAAATGCACACGTGATGTTTGTCATTCAGCTCAACGATGTGTTCCAGTGTTTGTTTGTTTTCTGATGATTTTATTCTTTATTGATCTGTGTGTGCTGGTTGGAGTAAACACAAATAATGAGGGAGAATCACGTGCACGTAATCATGCATGTGATCATGCACGTTTCCAGTGCTTGGAGATGATCAGCGCGTGTGTTATTGATCTCTGGGAGGAGGGGAAGAGGAGATCAATGAACTGAGAGCAGGAAGTAAAGGCCACACACGATTCCTCCATGAGCACATTCAACTGTTTCATTTCTGTTTTATCACATCAAATATTAAAGAGACAGCATCTGTGCACGTCTCAGTCTGCAGCCGCTCCAAACCTAACGATCCATCAAGTACTTACACTACACAATACTCAAGTAATACTCAAGCTACAAGTAGAAGTACTGCATTCAAATCCTGACTGAAATAAAGTAAAATGTTTCCTGTGAGCGTTTTCCTATTAAATATGATTTTTCCTGCTGCATTACTGTGCGTGTTGCGTTCATGGTCGACAACACGGAACAATGAGACTCACTGATAGATATAGTTTAGGACAAAAGAAGGGCATGTCTTTAAGAGGTGGTGTAGATCCATCAGTTCACACTGTAACATGACATCACTCCATCCTGCATCATATCCCACATCACGACACCATACATGAAAAATACACATAACCTCATTATGCAGAAAGAACATGTTAAAAGAAGCTCAAAGTTCACATATGCATACAAATATAAACGCTGCCTCACCTTGGTAGATGTTTTAAATATGTCACTCAGATTTAGAGCAAGAAAAGAGAAGAAATGTGATTAAAAACAAATAAAAATACTTCAAAAGTACCGTGCACTACACCTGGCTCCGTGTCGCCACAGGTGAGGCGTCAGAGCGTCCGGAGCGACTGACGTTCTGAACGTTTTCTCAGTAAACTGCTTCCCCTTCGCTCTCGTGACAGAAAGCACTGCATGTGCTTTAAATTCAAAGACGTTCAACTCCTGCAAGTTGGCCGACGTGTGCGTGGCTCTGCTTCATGTTCAGCCTCTCAGTGTGTGAGTGTGTGTGTGTGTGTGTGTGTGTGTCCCTTCAGCGACCCAGTACTTGGCCTTGTCCCTCTCCAATTGACTTGCCAAACTGTCTTCAGATGCCACACACACACACACACACACACACACACACGTGCAACATGGCCCAGAGGATTCCTGCGCGGGGCTGAAGGCCGTTGACGTTGAACAGACGTATGTGAGGGAGAGTTAATTGAACTGGAGTCGGTCCCGTTCTGGATTCTGGGCCGTTTAATTCCATTATATTCATTTTGTTGTTAGCCGCCACACGCTAACAACCGCTATCCAAGCCCCGCCCCTTAAATGGTTCTATCAGCTGCTTCCTCCGCCCCTCTCGTCTGCCTGACATCCTCCCTCCATCCTCCGTTTCCCTCCATTCTCCGCTCTTTTCTTCCCACACTTTCTTTCCCCTGATGTACGTTAGCTCACTTGTATTCTATGGAAGCGCTCGTTTCGATCACCATTGAGATCACGATAGACCTTTTACTCCTGAGTTGTGCTACATTCCTGCTAATGCGCATTAAATCAAGACTGAAAACGAGGTTCTTCTTCTTCATGTGGTCATATACATCGTGACTTTATACGTTATTAGAACTAAAGACCTCGGTGGACAGAAGTCTAGATTTAGGGGAACCAAATTCTGGAATGACTTTTTCCACCTAACAAAGAAATGTCCCTCTATAAAATGTTGAAAAAATTGCCTAAAAGAAAGTCTAATTGCTGTTTTTGTAAAAGGGTTTTATGTATTAGTGTCCATGTCTTTCTTGTTGTCTCTTCCTGCACTGTGATATTAATTTATCTCTGTTGTGATTTTCATTTCATTGTTTGTTTTCATTGTTTGAATCAAAATAAATAAAAATGAATAAATGCCACAGTTAAACAGTCACTGTACTGCTTCAAAAACATAGTTTTTCATGAACTCGTCATTGATTTTTGGGCTGTTTTGCTTCCATAACTTGACTTCTTCCACACTAGTTGAAAGCAAACAGCCACACATGTAGATTTCTCCTTAATTCACCAAAGGTTAGCATTATAATGCCTCATTTGGATATTTAAACATGTCAGAAAATGTGTAATACAACAATGGTCTGACTATAAGCAACCAACAGAGGTAGTTTAATGGTATATGTATATTTTTTTGTTATTCTATTAAATTTTAGTGTCTTCAAAATGTATGTCATCTTGCAAAACATTTCAAAATGATGTGTTTTCCGCTGTAATTCTCCTCCTCAGCAGCTCTTACATCCACCAAACCTTCCAGCTTCATTCCTGTCTGTATTCTGAAGGTTTTCAGTTCATAACCTGATTCATACAACGTGTTATTACTCAAAACACGGAGAAGATTGTTTCTCTTTATGCTTGTGAAATAAGAAATCTCCTACATTCCTTCTGTAAAAACCTTTGACGTTTATGTTGAACCTGCTAATTAATCCAATGTTCATATTTCTCTTCTATATAAATATATATACGCACATGCATAACCAATGGAGTAGTGACGAGGCCACACATAGTTTTCCCTCAAAACCTTCAGTTTTGCGAAGCGTTTTAGTGTCTTTCGGCTCATTATTTTTGGAATTACAGCTGCAAATTGACTCTTTTTACTTCACTCCCGCGGCTCTCACCGAGCAACAGGAAGCAGTTGTTGGCGAAGCGTCTCCGATAAACCGGCACAGCCCCGTTAGCAAAGAGCTGGCAAACCCAGCGGAGCGTTTAGCAGCTTAAGAGCTAAAGAAACCTAAACCGGGGCTCAAAGGAGTGAATGTTCGACCAGATGGACATAAACAGGCCCTCAAAACGATGCTCTTTGTGTGTTAAAAACAACTGCAAATCAAGTTTGTGCCACGGATATTTTTATGAAGTGATTATATGTCAGCTTGTAAAAACACAAAAAAAGAATGTTTGCAGCTTGACGTTTAGGAAACGGCAGTTAAAGAAAGCAACTCGGGGTCACCTGGTTCTTGAGGTCAATATGTGAGGGTAATATCTTCTTCTCGCCTGGTTCCTCTCCTCTTCACCCTTCCTCTCCCCTCCATCCCTCCTACTTTATCTCCTCCTCTCCTCCTCCCTCGTTCCGCCACACTTAGCAGCGGCATGGAGTTTTTTTCCGAAAACACACGGAGGGAAAGATGAGACGGAACAACGCGGAGATGATGATTGTGGACGGAGCAAGTGTGTGTGTGTGTGTGTGTGTGTGTGTGTGTGTGTGTGTGTGTGTGTGTGTGTGTGTATCTCCACGCTCTGTTTTTTGCGGTCAGACAGAAGGTTCTGGAAAAGTGGATCATATACAGTATTTGATGGCTCATTATCTCCTTATGTCTCCAACAACTCACGGACCATTGGGAAAGGGTGTGTGTGTGTGTGTGTTAGTGTGTGTGTGTGTGTGTGTGTTGCGGAATGCTGGATCAGAATTTTTACTTCAGTTTAATTGAACTTCTCCGTCCATCTGTAAACTATATATCTCACATGTGAAAAAAATAAAATCACTCATTACTGCTACTTTTGACCTACTTTATTGCCTTTTTTATTATTATATTTGTATGGAAATGAAAATATTTGATTCTTTGTTTGTAACCTTATTTAATGTTGCAATCCCGGATGAAAATAAATACATAATAATAATAAACTTAATGCCACACTTTTAAAAATAAAATTAAAGTGCTTTACTTGGTAGAATCAGGATGAAATAGTTGTAAGACTGCATTGAGGCAAATAAAATCAAGTAAATAAAATTACACAAAAATAAAATAGCCAACAATCTATATAATAATATAACAATAAAACGGATAAAACACGTAGGAAACACAGCGGTTAATTCATGAAGCTAAACCTTGAACGATGTGAAATACAATAAAAACTTTGCAGAGCCGGTATATGAATAGAAATGTCCACCTCGCCTTAGAAAGTTAGTTTTGTTTGCACAAAGTCACAAGACAATAAGACAATAAGACAATAAGACAATAAGACAATAAGACCAGCGTGAAGACCAGAGACTCCGCCTCCAACAGTACAGATCAGCTTCCTCCAAGCAGATGTCTTCCGTGTGCCATGCGGCGCTCGGGCAGCATCGTGGAGCGCTTTACTACGGCAGTGAACCTTTTTAATATTGTTCAAGTGGATCAGACGGAGGAGAGAGAGAGAGAGAGAGAGAGAGAGAGAGAGAGAGAGAGAGAGAGAGAGAGAGAGAGAGAGAGAGAGAGAACGAAAAAGAAATGAAAGAAAGAAAGAAAGAAGTAATAAAAGTGAAAGAGAGAAATTATGGCCTGAGAGAAAAACCCCGAGTTTTGAGGTCTTGTCATCACCTCCTGAGAGGCTTGAACCACACACACACACACACACACACACACACACACACACACACACACACACACACACACACACACACACACACACACACACACACACACACACACACACACGATCAACCTCTGGAATACTGCTTAGTAAGACCTGAATGTTCTGTGTAACTCAAAGAGTGACAGAGCAGAGAGAGAGAGAAGGAAAGAGAGAGCAGTACAGATAGCGTCATTAAATATAAGAGAAGAGGACAAAATGTACAACGTTCCACAAGTAAGATTTTGTTTAAAGCTCGCTGGGTGGAAACAGGAGTCCTGCACTTAACAACCATGGGTGTGCACCACCATCTCTCTTGGGACCGTTGGTTTTTGAATACGTGAAAATCTTATATCAGGAAAAATGAAAAAGACCTAAGGAAGTCTGTTTTCCCCAAAACCTCAGTAAATCAGTATAATCAGTATATTGGGGTTCAGGATGCAAGTTCACGTCCACGTCTGTCCAAACCGTCGTCACCGTTAGCTTAAAAGCGCATTATTGCTATTCATGTGCCGTGTGAGGTCACAGGAGCCTTTGACCAGCAAACTCCAATCAGTTCATCCTCGAGTCCAAGTGGATGTTTGTGCCAAAATCTGAAGAAATGCCATCAACTTTGACGAAGTTTGAGCGCCGAGCATCATTGATGTGAACACTGACTCCGCCCGCTAATCCTAGCTAACGTTTAGTTAGCCTTGAATCTTATGCTGCGCCACAGGAATGAGTCCTAAAACCTTTGAAATGGAAAGTTTTCCAATTGGTTTTCCAAGTTTGAATTTGGTTTATTGCCAGACGCCTGAGATGAGGTCTGTGGTTCACACAAGCGTACGATATTTGAACATTCTGTCCGGCAATATAAAAAGTCTTTTAAAAAAAAAAAGGCGGTTGATAACGAGAAGCTAAATGAGACGACCCGTTGTTACACTCGCACAAATCATAAAAGGTTTATACTTATTTGTGAAGATTATCTTGCTAAAAACGTAAAGTATCATCATTTTTTGTTTGCCAGATTTTGTGTAATAACCCAAAAATCGAATGGGTAATTGTGGCTCAGTGGTTAGCATGCCTGTCTTTCAATCAGAGGATCGGTGGCTCGAGCCCCGGCCCTGCTAGTCCAGGTCGATGTGTCCTTGAGTAATATCTGTGTTATATATTATAACTCACCGCACACTTATATAGTTTCCTAATTTATGTTGTTTATACGTTTTTTATATGCTATATGTTGGTTATATGTTGTCTATTTTCTACTTTTTTAACTGTTTTTGCACTATTCACTTTATGTCAGACAGTAGAGAAACATAATTTCAGGTCTTCTGTATGTTTGCACAAATGGAAGAAGTGACTATAAAACTGACTTTGACTTTGATAATATGAATATATCGACATTTAGATGTATAAACAACCCAGAGCTGCAAAGAAAGAGCGCTTCACTTCCCCTTGAATGATTGACGACAGCGTGCATAAACGTATTAGAGTTTCCAGCAAAAAAGATTAAAGAATACAAATTTGAATGCATGGCAGCGAGCTTCAATTCACAAAAAGCCTCGACTTCAATCACGTCTCCGCCACAAGAATCTCCAGCGCTCCTTGAATGAATAAAACTGTGGCGAGGGGCCGACTCTGGAACCGGATTATCCCCCCGTGGGTTTTTATTGGGTAAAAAACAAAACACAGCCACGGAAAACCAAAATATAAACACTCAAATAGCCAGAGACAGAGAGGCTGAAACAAAGAGGGGGAAAGTATTTCAAGAGTCATGGTTATTTGAAGAATGCAGATAGCGTTAAAAAGAAGAAAAAAAGAAAATAGGACCAAATTGCTTCAGTTACGGGAATCCAACCGACAACCCCCCCTGGATACGAATGACTGCTGACCAGCTAATTTGAGAATCCCAACCACAGCACAGAGGGAAAGT
>NC_136591.1:37247677-37317677 GCF_910589615.1 Taurulus bubalis | reverse complement strand
TAATTTTTTTGGTCAATCCCCAAAGCTCACGACCGCAGGCGAGGGTCAGGACGTACATGGACCGGCTCAGCTTCCTCTTCACCGCAACAATCCACTGCAATGCTGACGCCGGGCCTGTCCATCAATGGCTCCATTTTATGATCATGTTAATCTTCATCTTTATGAGGAGTGTGTAGTTATTAGGCCGAACCAAAGGGATGTGTAATCGCCCCTCTCCATTCAGACTCAGGGTCAGTAGCCTGCGGTCCTATGCAAACAGCTATTTTTTCAGTGGCGTGTATCAAACCTAAACTGGGGGGATAAAGACGTGAAACTACGACGGGTCAAACAGAAGCTTATGTTAATTTAACACAGGGCCCACCAATAATTATAATCAAAGAGGAAGATTCAGCATCAGAACTATGTGCATATGTGTAATTCTTCCCCCTTTTTTTGGCAGAGTTCCACAGATGAGAATCAAATGTGCAACATATTGTGATGCCAGGTGTGTGAAGTGACTTCTATCTGAAAGACAGTGCCTGTATACCAGAGTATACCGGGTCTAAAGAGGCCTAGAGAGATCGGGAGGGACTCGGCCAACTAAATAAAAGATGTAACCAAACCTCTAATCAGGGCTCCCCTGTGATTGCCAGGACCAATCTGGTGTAAATCAGCTCGGTAATCCTCTTGTGTGTCCCGAGCATGACTGCCGTTCATCGTCTTCATCCATCTCATCTGTTTGCCATTTCGCTTTAACCGTAAAAACGGCAACGTGCCACGGAATCGCTCCGCGGTCGCGGACGCGGACGCAAACGACCTGGGTTTAAATGTGCACCGTCACCTGATAGCTGCACTTCTGTTCTGATCCCTCCTCCGGGCTCCAGGCTTTGAGAATTGTCATTTATTCATTTGAGCGGAAAGCTCACATCAAACTTAAGCCAAAGGGAACAACTTCCAAAAGCTTATAGAAGCTTATCGTGTAATTTCTCGAACGGCTAGTCAGCATTCTCGGAGAACACATTCGCCAAGAAATGGCTAAAATCCTGATATCACTTTGTGTATGAGACTTCAGTCCCTCCTTCCTTTGCTCCCTCCAACATGTTGGTTATGTTTACGGTGAGCGGGGTTGGATTGGTGTTGAGAGAATTCTGCTCGCCACTAAGACACTTAATTTGTAAAGCCCAGAACCCACAAGAGTCTGGTTTCCCACCCTGACCTCTGCCCATTTATTCCTTCTTTTTCTTCGTTTTAATTTTTTTTTGGACCCTTTTCTTGTATTTTAAGCTCATCCCAACATTTGAGCATGACAGAAAAATGGTTATTTCAGTTATGTCCAGGATTCTTCCTCATCCAGTTGTTTTTCTGCCTAAATTCGACCAAACCTTTAGATTCAGACCCGTGTCTTGTTTCATCTAAACTCACTTGTTGATTGTTGTTTGTCTGATTTCTGATTCTGATTGTAAAAATAAAGGAACGTTTCAAACACTTCAAAGCAACAGGTTGTGAAACTTTAAAAAAACACATCAATAACAAGGAAAATACCAAAATAAATAGAACAATTCTTTAAAAAATGTCTTTTAATTACTACAACTGTGGCTGTATTTAACGTTGACGCCCAAATAATGCCCTGAGAGACAAAACAACATTTTTCTGCTAAAATGTCACCATGAAAATGTTAAATCTCACCCTGGATTGTTGTTTTCATTTCATTGTCGGATTTTAATCAGAATCAGTTATCTATATTACATCAGTTATATAATCTAATTTATTTTATTGAAGAAAAAGAGACGTGTTAAATTACAAAACCTCACCATGTAATTCTTTTATTTATAGGGAAAGATTAGATCATGCAAATCTTTCAATATTTTTCGCAAAGACTAAAGTCGAGAACATTTATTTTAATTATGTTTTTGTTATTTTCCGACTCAAGTAAAAATATTGAATCAAAGTACTTTAATGAAGGGTTTCAGTCGTCCAGGTCAGTGGGAGTTCACCGGTTGAGCCACAGCCAGGAGGAGATCCCAAAACCACAGGTATGAATATCTTCCTGTGCGTGTGTGGTTGTTCATGTGCAGCTGCCACTTTCCCCCGTGTAACATATAGTCGCTGTGTTGCATTCAAGGTCCCGTAGGAATGTGTGTCTCTGATCTGTTTGTCGGTGTGGGACATTTGTTGAAGTTCAGATGGTTAGTTTGACATCATGATTACAGACTGCAGAACACAGAGCCTGCAAACACACCCACACATATCTCTCTCTTCCTGTTCGCTCCTCACTCAGCAAAATAACGCGTTCTTCTTCACATCTTCTATTTCTTGCTGATGCACAAGTATGCAAACACACACACACACACACTGTGCTGAGTGATACATTTGTGGTCTTCTATGAATAGCCAGCTGAATAGCAGAGCTGACCGAAAGCCGGCAGCATCCTCGGCCCATCGTTTTTTTTTTTTGAGCTGCGTGATACAGATGTTGGCCAAAAGTCACCTTAGTGAAACGGAGAAAGCCAGCCGTGTGTGTGTGTGTGTGTGTAAGTGTGATTGAGAACAGTCTGACCGTGTCAGTGTATTGTGTGTTACAGTAGACAGCCAGAGGTCCTGCAGAGTTCACGAACAAAGATCCTTATAATCATGTCGTCGGTCAACGCTCCTCCATGGGTGTGTATGTGCTTGTGCTGTGTGTGTATGTGTGTGTGTTTTTCTTCAAGTGAGACAGACATTGGCCAAAAGTCATTGGTCAACTTGGCCCCTGACAGCCACTTGCATTAATTCCTCGGAGTCGTTTGTGTATGAAAAAAGTCATGTTTTTGCGCGTGTGTGTGTGAGATGGAGAAAGAGAATGATGTGGAAAAAAGAAGACAGTAACGGAAAATGTGTGTGACGGATTAATCACAGCGGTTGTGTACAATAGTGGATCCAATTGCATTTTATTAATCACCCATCTGAATCAGTGTTCAATGCTAGCAAGGGTGCCTAATACGACAAGGTCATTTTTCATTTCTTCTACTGTTCTGTCTTTGGCTCAATGTGATCCAACAAGTCCAGGGAACTTCGTCGGGTGATGATGATGATGATGATGATGTCAAACAGTCAATAAGAAGTCTTCTTTGATGAAGATGCCAATTGCGACGCGCGTCAACGCGGTGGCTTTGTGCTCCTGTTACTGATGCTCCCTGTTCTTAATATGAATACTGACTATTATCCTCACAGTCCAGGAAACAAGAGCAAATATTTACTTCAGCCGCCAAGAACTTTTATTGATTCAAAGAAGTCACGGAGCTTTATCGCCGTTTAGTTGAGTTGAACTGGTGGCTGAGTTCGAAGATGGGCGGAGTTTGATCAAAGGGGCCGGATGTAAGGGGGTAGGAAATGGGGAACGGGGCCCCTGGCCCGATTTGGCGTCGAGGCGGTTGGGATCCCGTCAGAAGATGGTCTCTAGTTCAATTTTGCGGACATCTGGCTATCGTCAATGGTGTAATTCTGGCAAAGAAAACATTCTTTTTAAACCTCTTGGCGGGTTTTGGGCCTCAGAGGGTACACCAAACATGTTAGGCTCCCTCACAGAGGACCTCTCGGCTTACAACGCCTCAGCGGCGGTGGACAACAACGCCTTTATTATTCCGAGGTGAGCCAACCACCTCCGACTTTTGCAGATGCACCCTGGAGAGCGACCTAGCAAACTGCATGACGACCTGGAACTGCAGCGAAACCAAGGCTGACAGAAAAGCCCTCCAGCGGGTTGAGGAAGCAGCGCAGGACATCGTTGGCATTGAGCGGCACCGTGGGGTTACCCGGTCCCTTGAATTTAGAACGTTAGCTAGCCTCGCTAGTAGCATCTGGTAACCTTTGGCTGTCCTTTTCAGTCAGTCGGAGACTCCAAGTCACGGAGAAGAGAAACATCTTCATTTTCTTTCTGTCCCTGATCCTGCCAGCTCCATCTAAACATTGTCCAACTTCTTGCTGTTTGTTCCCGGTGTTGGCTGTGATTTTCAACCCTAATGAACGCTTGCATGTGATACGCTTTGGGTTAAGTCTTGAGGGGGTTATTTTAAGTGTGTGCGTATATTCATTCGTCTTCATTTGCACTGCGTGTAACCTCGTGTCCCTGTATCTGGCTGTTGCTTCAGCTCGAGCTAACCCTTGACTGATGGTCTATCTTGACAAACGAGACCCGGTCCGCTTCTGACCTCCACCCTATGGGGACAATAAAGAGCTATGGTTCCACTCGGCATTTTAAGATCTGATTCTGCAGATTGGATTTAATGTGATCGCAATTGCTGTGCGTCCAGACTTGGCCTGAGTGCAGCTGTTGTGGCTTCGCCGTTATAAATCTTTGTCCACACAGGGGAGAAATCTGGCTCGGAGGTGCAACCGCAAATAGCATATACAGCCACTTAAGTCCTCCATCAAAACTGATGTTTTGGCAACAAAGGCATTTATCTGACAACAATCTTCGAAGGTATCTTTGAAGATTTGTGTGAAGTCTTTATGTTTTACACTCTGGTGTTTCTGACCAATCACCTGTCAATCAAACGCACCTGTCAATCAAACGCGGAGTTTGGCGACCAAACAAAAAAGGAAACAGTTCAGTAAACGCGTATCTCTGTATTTATTTGTTACATTTTGTTTTACAAAGTTAGAAAAGCAATGTTTTCAGTCCAGCTTGGCGATCCCAGTCATTTCCACACATTTAGGCATACAGCTGATTAATTAAACACTGGTGTCGTTAATGGATGACGCATTTCTGCTAAATTAATTGAACGCTGCGTCGTTGAAGTTGCTATTGTGTCTTTATATTTTATTTATGTTGCCCATCCAACACTCAACCCAGAACAGGAGAGGTCAAATATTAATAGGATTTACCTACTACTGTCGTACATAAACTAAAGACTGTTTCCGTCTATAAGATCCAACAGAACCTGGCCCTGCTGTAACTGAATGATGCAACAGCATTGCAAAAACACAAAGCAGTGCAATTTCCCTAAGTGCTACCCTCTAATTGAGCCTTTGGTTGTCTCCTAAAGTCATATCTTTCGTAACACTTCATGTTTATAGTAAAAGAAGGCGCAGTATAAAGCAATAGCACAGAACAGAGCAAGCATGTACTGACCCTTGAATGTCCTCTTTAGGCAGATGGTCAAATCATTAGAGAGAGTTTTTCATTGCGGCCTATTAGCCTGCCAATAGTCTCCTTTCAACTTCAGCCAATGGTTTAAACTGTCAAAGGTACCACAATATCAGTATGTCTAATGTATATTTGTCAGTAACAGAAAAATGGATGACCTAAGCCACAGTAAAAAACCCAAAGGTGACAAAAGATGCTAAACACGTGATCATCAAGTGTTTGGGGTTTTATGGCGCGCGTCACTTCAACCCTTCCTCGGCCTCTGGCTCAGATGGACGAATCATCAGAGACATGGAGACATCCTCATATCTGTGTTTTATAGCTGTCCTCTGTCCTGCCAGCAGTTTCATCTCAACTCAAGCCAACGTCCGACTGTGTCTTCTGGATGCTCCCCAGCAGCATGGTTTCCACCGCAGGGCCAAACCGGTCCTAACCAGGGCTTAGCTACTTACCATTTATCCCTAGCTGCCTCCCCTCAAAACAACATTTCTGGGA
This sequence comes from Taurulus bubalis, assembly GCF_910589615.1. Classification (NCBI taxonomy): domain Eukaryota; kingdom Metazoa; phylum Chordata; class Actinopteri; order Perciformes; family Cottidae; genus Taurulus; species Taurulus bubalis. The sequence goes on along the minus strand of NC_136591.1, from coordinate 37,312,079 downwards.
TTCTCTTCGCTCCCGTTCGCCAAAGACGAACGTGTTTGCCAGTTTGGCCGGAGCTTTTAGAAGGATTGATGGTGGAGAATATGCTACACGGTCTCCGTTCTGCCATGACAGCATGTCTCTGAATTGTCTGGCAATGATTAGACTGGATTCCATCGGATCATCTAATGGCAGGTCGGACATTCTAATGATATGAGGCTGATGTTGTTTTTCTTCGCTGTATCTGCTTTTATGTGGACAAAAACTGAGCTCAAGTACCCAAAACATGCAACTTAAGTATTTTTGTATTATATATAATAGCATCTATATGCATTTAACAATATAATGTTATAGCTGCTTGTAAAAGGGCGTCAAATTGTCAAGAAAAGGTTATTATGCCACTATTTTTCCCAAACAGACACTAGTAAGCCACATTGCTTTCCAGTGTTGGAAAGGCATCGCTACTACTTTAACTCTAATATTGATCATTTCCTCTCCGATTTGAAACATCTGTGGATTCAAATGGTTTGAGATCAAAGGCCGACGTGTGCAACATATTAATCTTACAACCGGTACTTCTGTGTTCCAGGGGAAACCGCCTCCTCAAAAGAACAGGCCATTTCCAAAGAAAAACCCAAACTTTAATGAACTCAATCAAACATTGATATTAGAATGACACCATAACTGGAAAGCACCAAGAAGTCCCAGTACTGGAGAAATAGGTGGATGACACGCATTGGGATGTGTCACTGTACTTTTTCCCAGCAGCGACGAACACTTTCTTACGTTGTATGACTTATGCTCTCTGGATCAGCACATTTTGGCTCCAATACCATGATGACTTACTCTGCACCATAGTATGGTATCGGGTGTCAGTCAACCAATGTGTGTTGCACTATATGCACTGTATGCAAATGATTATTGATGGCTGTGTGTGACACTTTAGTCCGTGCATACATTGCAGCTCCGTGGGTTGAAGGTCCCCACAGTCGATCCAACCCTCCAAGGGAAAGGAAAAACAGTTAATGACACGAGTAATAGTTTTGTTGTTGTTGTTTTGGCTTGGACACGTCATTTGATATTGTGTAAGTGTGGATCTGCCACATTGAATCCCAAAAGTCCCTCTGAAAAGTCACATGTGGACGGCCAATGGATTTTCAATGCCATCCGCTTGGCTTTCATTCAGTCATTGACCCCTTTAGGCTCTCATCCTCTGTCTTCGGAAGTATGAGCTTTAAAAACATTTGTCAACAGTGGGAACGGTAAACAAACGCTTTGTCCTGACTGGTTGCTGAGGCCTGGTCACTTCCTGGTCTGGAGTCTTCTCCCTGCCCGCTGGATGACACCCCTGTTGGACTGCGACACCATCGCAACCAATCAGCGACTGGAACGGGATCAGAAAGCCAATCAATTACTGGAACGTATCGGCCTCCATTATCGGGCCCAGCCAATCACATACTTGGCACGACTGTGGCGTCGGTACCTCTGTGTTGTGTACTTCTCCCTTCCTCATTTCCTATCTGTCTTCCTCCATGTTGGCCTCTTTCTCATCGTGTGATTTCATCAGTGTCCTCCATTTAACTTTCTTCTTTTGTCTGGAGGAAAAAAATAAAAAAGAGGGACGAAATACCTGCGGAAAAAAAAGAGACGGAAGAGAAGATATGAAGACGAGTGCTCCTCCAGCCTTTGGCTGACCTGCTAGGATTTCAGCACAGGAGAGACACGATGAGACTATTATAGCAGCCTCTTTCTCTGCAGAGAGGACACGGGAAACGAGCAGAATCCCTCCTCTATTACCATCTCTCTCTCTCTCTGTTAGTGTCTCTATGTCTGTCTTAACTTCATATCACATACAGGCCAAGCAGAGGTCACCGGCAGCTTTTTTGACATTTTTTGACATTTTCAGCCCGTCCGTCTGTTGATGCTTTGATTGATTTGGTCCCTTATGTTGATGACTTCTGAAGAAAGTTGTTCGTTGTTTTCATTTCAAATTGTGATGCTTTTAGATTTGTGTGTCTGCAACTTTGTTAATTGGGATGCTGTCTTGTCTTTTTTTATTTTAAATCTCAGCGGGACTCTCTCCTGAAAGAAGATAGTTGATGGTTTGTAGCTCACGACTGGACCGTTAATACGTTGGCTGTTTGGGGTGAACGAGTTTTGGTATTACGCCTGAACTCTCCAGAAAGGCCTTTACTGAGGGTATTTCTCTCTTCTTGCAATTCATTTGCACGTCAGTATATTTTCTTTTCCTTTCAAACAGTACGTGGCGGTAAAAAGCGACGAGGACAATTTTTGGTATTACTTTTCAACCTTGACAAAGGCAGCACGGATCCACTCCTTCTGTTCTTATCTTTTACAATAAAAGCCCTCAACATACATATACACTACAGAACCAGAGGGAGCGTTTCGCTAAAAGGAAACACAATACAATATCTTACAGTATATTAGCCCAAGCAACAGTTCTTCTCAGACAGACGGCCAGACGCTGCTCGGGGTCAATAGGATCCTGATCATTGGTCCTCTGCCTGTGCAAAACTATTTTTGAGCCTTTTATTGAAAGGTATGAAGGGTTTTAATGCATTTTAATGCAAAATGTACACAGTCGAGTATCTCATTTTATTAGCCTTGAGTCTTGTTTATGAACGAAAGGATCGATATATCTTCAGATTTTTGGGGATTGAATGTTGAATTCTTAAAATCACCTGTCTTTCTTTAAGTGCGATGTAAATCATGTCAAACAGCTTCGCCCGTTAAAGCACACGAGACACAGTCGTCTTCAGGTCGAGACTCTCTCTCCATGTTTAGGGGATTGGAACAGTCGTCCTCGTGGTCTCGAGCCTCTTGCTTTGACCCGAGGGGGATGAATAACAGTATTACGCTGTAAAATGGCTGTGCGGAAGGCCAGCCAAAAGTCAGATGTCTTTGTTTACTTAGTGTTTATACAGTGACGAGTCACCGCGCTTCGCAAGCCAGTCCCTAATAGACCTGTAATCTGCAGCACACACACACACACACACACACACACACATGCAGAAAAACATGTAAACTGTCACAGTGAATGAGTGCACACACACATAAACACAAGTGCCAGTGGCAGCGGATGGTCACCATAAAGTAGAACACAAACACACACACACACACACACACGCACACACACACACACACACACTCAGACAACCGTGTGGTTTCACCCCTTTTCCCATCCCATAATACACTGACAGCAACAATTGTGCTGTCATGGTAACCGGGCAAACCTGAGGTCTGGTACCAGGATGTTTAGCTGAGGCTCAAATGACCACAGCATTGCTCACCAGAGTGTGTGTGTGTTTCTGTGTGTGTGTGTGTGTGTGTGTGTGTGTGTGTGTGTGTGTGTGTGTGTGTGTGTGTGTGTTCACAAGCTCAGGCCCAGTGGACGGAGGGCCTGAACTGGAGTTTACATGTTCCTGTTTGTGTTCGACAGAGTCATGGCTTGTTCATTTCACCCGTAGAGTACACAGCTAGACAAGTACGCAGTAAACACGTCCAGCACGGCAGACTGAGCAATGACTCCTACACCCGACATCCTCTCCACACCTTTCAGGGTCCTTTTGTTAATGGAACAGTTTAAACACAGAGAAGAAAAGTCATACGTTAAGGTGTTTTTTATTTAAACAAATGCTTGGTCCTGATCACATCAAAGGTAATATTCCTCTGTCAGAATCAGCTTAGAGCCACCAAAGTATTAACTTACAAAACTTTTTATTTATTAATATATTTTGTGAGTTTTCTCGGGTTTCCTCACAATTTTAATAACAGAAGGTTATGTGAATTTATTATGTCACTGAAAGAGTACGTGATTTACTGTTTCAGATGTCAGATTCATTTACACATTTCCTCCCGGGGGTCCAGGTAATAAATAAGAGAAGGTTATGTAAATCAGTGTGTCACTGAAAGAGGAAGTGATTTACTGTTTCAGATGTCAGACTAATTTAGAAAACTTTTTTTTTATTGATATATTTTGTGAGTTTTTTTCTGGTTTTATCACAAAATGTTAACAGAAGGTTATGTAAATTAGCATCTCGCTGAAAGAGACTGAAAGTCATTTACTTTTTCAGTTCTCAATAAGACACATTTACATAACTTTACTCTTTCTTTTTTCTTTTTTTTTGTGGGTTCGCCTCCCCCGGATGATTTGGGTGATCAGTTTTTCCAGGAGTCCAGGTTATAAATAAGAGAAGGTTATGTGAATTAATCTGTCCCTGTGAGAGTAAGTGATTTACTGTTTCAGATGTCAGACTAATTTACTAAACCTTTATTATATATCATTTATATTGTGTGAGTTTTCTCTGGTTTCCTCATAAAATTTAAATAACAGAAGGTCATGTGAATTTGTATGTCACTGAAAGAGTGAGTGATTTACTTTTTCAGATTTACATAACTTTTCTTCCCACATTCCAGATGTCTGCATTGTGAAAATACTGATATGGATGAAAATATAATTTAAAAAAAACAATTATATTTATACACGATTCATTGTTGTAATTTAGAATTGAGGAAAAATCAAAAATGCCTAAAAAGTTATTTTTTAATGCAAGGCATTTCAAAGGTTTGCTTTTTAATGTCTGCAGAGAACAAAAGTAACGCTGCGCTCATTTGTAACTTTAGGTTACATCAAATAAAGTTTTAAAATATATACATTGCTGAGGTTATTGTTCTGGGTGCCCTGCCTTGGGGTATTAAAGCAACGTTGGCAATACTATAGAATAGCACATAAACACACACAGTCAGCAATTTTGTCTAACATAAAGCTAACTTCATACTTAAAAATATCAATAATTACATGAAAACTGTGCTAGCTATCAAAAAATGCCCAATTGGGCAAATAAACTCCAGACTGTTGTCAACGTTTTAAACTTTAAATAATTTCTCTACGTTAAATCATGGCGAGTCACTATGGGCACAAAGATGATATTTTGTTTTGCTCTCTTCACGCCAAAACCCCATTCAAGTGAATGGGACAATTTCTCGCCGTTTTTCGGGGGAAATGGCCTGTCGAATCTCTTAGAAAAGTCATAGCACACGATTCCTGATGCAAGCCGCACGTTTTGATGTATTTTGACGCATGTGAGGAGCTGGGAGGAGATACTCGCCAAAGTTTTGTGGGACTATGATTATTATTATTAAGCCTGCAGGACAACATACAGTGTTAATATAAATGGTTCATATCTGTCCACTTCAGGTGGATCAATCCTCCAGTATTGTATTTGCAGTTTGACCTGTTGCCCCCTCAGCCCCTTAAAAACGTGCTTAAACCCCTGTTCAGTGCATTAAGAAAATACATATTTGAATGTGAAAATCAACATTATCCGGCCATCTGAGGAAAACAACCGTGCGGTTTCGCTCCTTCCAAGACCGGGTGGGAAAACCCTCAGCGCCGCAGACTGTGTGGTGATTTTCATTGCAGTTGTTGACATTTATTATTTGTTATTGAGTGCCCCCTTTTTCAAGGAGAGCAGTGTCTTTTATTAGCCTGTGTGGAATATTATTCATTTGTCAGGTTGTTAAAGTGCATAATCATATTGCCGGGCCACTGCAGTACACCAGTGCATGGGCTCGTTTAATAAGTGCAAGCTAGTTTGATAGTTTTTATAGGTCTGTGTGGAGTATAACCAATTGTCAGGTTGCTAAAAAAAAAAAGAAAACGGCAGAAAAACAGATTCAGTTTGTGGTTTCCTATTATTAATAATGATAGAAGCAGTTGTTATGAACTATATAACAGCGCTTCAGATGCCTTTAGGCTTTGGCCGTGGTCATGTGTCTGCGGCTGAGTTAGCGAACCCGCACTCCTCCAGTCCTCACGCTCCTTCATCTAGCACTCTTTCCTTCATCTGGTCTTCATCCCGTCTTTCCTTCCTTTTAGTTTGACTCTTCCATGATTTTCCGTCAGTGTTCTTCACCTCCTTTTTCACCTTCCTTGATCCCTGCTCTGTGTAGTTAGTCTCTCTTTTCTATTTCCTCCTTCCCTCCTTTTTACTCTTCTACTCCACTACCATCATTACTTTATCTCATCCATCATCCTTTCTTCCCCGTTTTTCCTTCTTCTATCTCTTTCTCCTTTCCTTCATTACTTCCTTCTTGATCTTCTCCTATGTTTCCCTCTCTTCTGGTGTCTCCATCCTTCTTCTTTCTGGGTTTTTGTCCTCCCTCTATTTCCTGTTTCTGTCCCCATTCTCTTCTCTTCCTCCCTCCTTGCTCCCCTTACGCCATCCATCTCTCCATCCTTCCATCCATCCATCCATCTCTCCCTTTTTCCATCCCGCCATTCATCCATCCATTCAAATCTCCCTTATTTCATCCCTCCATATATCTTCTACCATCCCTTCATTCATCCATCCATCTCTCCCTCCTTCAATCCCTCCATCCATCCATCTCTCCCTCCTTGCTTTCTATCCCTCCTTCAATCTCTCCATCCATCTATCTCTCCCTCCTTCCATCCATCCCTCCTTCAATCCCTCCATTCAGCCATCTCTCCTTCCCTTCATCCATCCCTCCATTCATTCCATCCATCCATCTCTCCCTCTATTCATCCACCAATCCATCCCTCCATCACTCCCTCCATTCGTCCATCCACCCATCCATCTCTCCCTCCCTCCATCCCTCCATTCAAATCTCCCTTCTTTCATCCCTCCATATATCTCCTACCATCCCTTCATTCATCCATCCACCTCTCCCTCCTTCCTTCCATCCCTCTTTCAATCCCTCCATTCAGCCATCTCTGCCTCCCTCCTTCCATCCCTCCATTCCTTCCTCCATCCATCTCTCCCTCTATTCATCCCTCCTTCCATCCATCTCTCCCTCCTTCCCTCCATTCATCCACCAATCCATCCCTCCATCACTCCCTTCATTTGTCCATCCACCATCCATCTCTCCCTCCCTCCATCCCTCCATCCATCCATCCATCTCTCACCATCAGCAGCCCAAACAGACCACAGACATAATTGGTGACACTGATAGAAATTAGTCATGAAAAAAACAAAACAAGGCCTTCCCAATGTTCCCAACCTTCCCAGTTAAATCACACACAATTCTAGAATGTTCAGTGTCTGGAATTCCCTCCGTCAACACAGCGTGATATTTCCTGACGAGGAAACATGATGAAATTGATAGAATCTTTCCAAAACAAGTTTAAGAGGACGTCCTCTGCGGCTGTAGCGCCGAGAGTCGATGTGCCACGACCCCGAGACGACAACATCGATGTGCCACGACCTTCCCAGTTAACATCGACAACATCGATGTGTCACGACCTCGAGACGACAACATCCATGTGGTGACTCTGTGGGTCCTTGAGTCAGCGAGGAATGTCTAGGAGTGGTCAAAAACAAACACATAAACCTTCTCTCTGACGGCCGGCTGGCAGGAAGGTGAATGTCGCACAGCGGGGACCAAACGGACACATGTGACTCGTGAGGACGACGTCATTGCTTGTTCCTTTTCGGTCCCGCCCTCGTACGTGTCCCGTATGATCGTCTTCCAATCGGAGCCGCTTCCTGGCTTCGTGTCGGCTCTTTCCAGTAACTCTTTAACGAGATGGTTTTGCCGTCAAGTTCTGAGGATTGTTATCGTCGGTCCGTATACATGTAAAAAAAAAATTGGCAGACAATCCGGTACTTTCTTGTGAACCAGACGGCTTACGAGCGCCTGAAGGCAATTTCTTCATTTTTGGGCACAGACGGCGAGTTTGAATTTAAGGTCAAAGATCACTGTGACCTCAAAAATCTGTTTTTTTGGCCACACCTCAAGAATTCATACGCCGATTATGCCAATTTGACACATCTCTGACACATCTTTGACACGTCTCATATAAATGGATGAAGTGATGGCGTTTTGGACAGGCGTGGATGTAAACTGCCACGTATCTGGCTGCCGGAGGCATCCAACCATGAGGAGTTATTCTAGTGTGGTTTCCACGTATCATTGGAATCGAACACCGTCTTGTTTGACACGTGTGACTGGTCCGTGATTAATGGCATGCATTACCTTTTCACAGTGTCATGTGCTACTTTTTGCCAGCTGTTTTCTCATTTAAGTTCGTACAACTCTTTGACTCTCGGGAATCTGCTCTTGTAGTTTGACGTTTTCCGATCTGCAGCCGATCGGACGGCTTTTTCTATCGGCAAAGGTGTAGCTTATTTAAACCAAAGGTCAGAAACAGTACCCAAGTTCACCCCAAACAGAAGAGCGGGGGTAAAAGTGGAAGTGTTCCACGCGTGGTCACAGAGGCAAACCGGGCCGATACACTCCCTGCACCACCGGTATGCGCTGGTAGCTGACACACACACATAGAAATAATAAGCATGGCCGAACCTCCTCTGAATCATCATTCCCTCCCTTCCCGTTGTGTTACCCGCCGTCACTCATCGGCAGCCATTCAGGACTGAAGCACATCCAGAACAAGCAAGCGCCGGCCCGTTCTGTCTTCACCTTCCTGTAGAAAGTAACCGTTCTCTCGTTAATGTACCAGCTTTTGGCCAGACTTGTGGATGTTAATGAGACGTGGGCTGAAAAACAAAAGGGTATAACAGACTGTAAATGGAGCTGTGACATGAGTATTAACCGTGTAAATCATTCCTATTTTACTGCTTTACCGCATTTACAATCATATTCAACATTTTTACTTCCTTTAATATTCGCTCTGCAATGTATTTTCCAAAAATAACAAATTGGCTCCTTGAAGTTACGTTCGGTAATGAACCTGAAGGAATCCATAAAACGTTAATAACTGACACAATAAAACAACCGATCATCTTTTTGTATTATTTTAAATACGGGAATTATTTTTATTTTCCGTCGTTTTAAATTCCTGGATGAGAAAATATGCATTTGACCCTGCACTGATTGCGCAACAATAAAGAAAAATCCAACTGAATTATATGAATATAATAATAATAGAATATTATGTGTAAAATGGTTCAACGGTTTTCTCAACAAGCAAAGCTGGTATACAAAAAGATCTGGTCACATATTTATCTTTTTATACTCTTTTTATAGTTATTTCCCCCAAAAATTAAAAATAATAATTTTAAAGATATGATACTCAAAGAATCTTTTTTCTTTTTAACCCAGTATCTTCCTCCCTTTCCCACGGGACTGGAGCGGATCTGATTCCCACGCAGAGCAGCCAGCTTCCTGTCATTACACACCATGATGTCATGCGCTGACACATCGCCGCTGCAGATCCACATATAACACACGACCAGAAATCCACAAACACGAGCATATATACAGGATGGACGCACACAAGCATAAACCACCGCATTCCTGATCCGGGGTCAGGGCTGCCTTCTGTGAGGACACACAAGGGCTCAAACATCGTTCTGTGTGTGTGTGTGTGTGTGTGTGTGTGTGTGTGTGTGTGTGTGTGTGTGTGTGTGTGTGTGTCCAAAACTGTATATTTGAGGGAGAAACTGCTGCATAGCCAGAGAACGACATCATTTGTATGGCAGAGACAAACCCACGCTTTAAGAGTGAATTCAAGTTAAAATGGCCGCTTCGGGCTCGGACACCCTCACAACCCGATCTCATGGGACGGAGTATAAATAGCACGACAAATTTAAGGAACATTTCCGAGTGACACCACTGTAATTTCACGCTACGTCGTGACCGTAAAACGGGCAAAGTTTAGGCCACACAACCAAATACCATAAAAGTTGAGTTACACAGTTGATAAAAGTTGATACACCGCTACTACCTCAGGTCAGTGTCCCGCTGTAGCAAGCTAGTAGCAGCGCTAGCTTTCGCTGCTACTAGCTCCCCGCTGCTGCTGCTACTGGCTGCTGCTGCTGCTACTGTCCGAGTCCCCTCTGCCCAAGTCGGGTGTAGAGCCGGGGCTGGTCCCTACCTTTGGTGGTTGTCGGGGAGCTAGCGGAGAGCTAGCGGATAGCTAGCGGAAGTTAGCGGAAGTTAGCGGAGGGTTAGCGCGGAACTAGCATGACAGCGGGGTGCAAATTGGGACAATGACCGAAGGTAGCAGCAGCGTATAACCCATATTTTACGGTAGTTAGGTTGAGAACAATGGCTTAAAATAAGAAGACACGTCACAAACATCACGACCGCGACTTCAAATTAACTCGGCAACACTTTGGGACACTAACACCAGTCTCCTGGGTTAAAGTCCTGTGTTTTATAACCAATCCACCGAGCACGAGGACCCATTCCCACATTTTATTCTACATCACACGCTCCGAGCGTAGAATATTACCACGGATGTGTTTGCATAGCATTCAGACTTTACTGCGTCAAATGACGATCAAAAAGCAAGAACGGCGTTGTTATTAGCGCGCTAAATGACTCGCAAATTGTTGAGTCATTCATACGCCAGTTAGACACAAGCACGCCACAAAAATAGAAGCAAAATACCCTTAATATAGTACATAATAAAGGTATAATGCAAAGGCCTGATGACAGCAGCGTCTAAAGCAGCTAAACGTTCAACTCTGGTGAATTGAGGGGAGATTTTGGGTGGTGGGTGAATCAGTCATTTGGACAGAGGAAGTTCTTCCCCCTCACTCGGCAAAACTGATTGATGAGTGAAATGAATCTCTCTCTCTCTCTCTCTCCAACTCTTACCATTGTAGGATTAAGATCTTTGACAAAGAAATAGTTGTTCTTTAAGCTTAACTTCTTCAGTGTCAGCAGCACGGACACATTTCACACAGCTGAATAAACGAGGTTGAGGTGTGTCGGAGTGTGTGTGTGTGTGTGTGTGTGTGTGTGTGTGTGTGGGTGTGTTCTGCGGTCGCCATGGCAGTGTGTCACTGAGGCGAAAGGTTAAAGGAAACCACCCAACTCTGTGACTGTCTGTAACCCACCGTGTAGCATAGAGCAGAACGGTGGATCCGTCAATGAGTGAGGAACTATTTTGGGTTCGGTCCCCAGATGGTCATTAAGTCCCCGCATTGCGAATCCGAGCAGATGTGTGTCCCCGCAAAACGATGCGTCCGTAGTTCCCTCATTTAGACCAGAGGAGTGGTATTTGAGTATTTTTGATCAGGCATTAACTGTTTTTTTGGAATGTTTTTTTATGAATTTTTTGGTGAGATGCCTGAAATAAGCCCTGTGGTTAACACAGGCTTAAGGGATTTGAACGTTTCGTTCTACGACGTGAAATAGCTCAGTGAATGCCCCTCTTGAGAATGTTGAAGCTTTTACGTGTGTCTTATTAAAAAAAGGGCGGCTGCTGACGAGCGACTACGTTGGATGCCTGAACGTCGTCGTCACGCGACCGCGGCGGCGCTCATTCATAGCCTAGCGTTAGCTTTTAGCGCCTGTCGATTGCAGCTACGCTTCAAAAAGCAATAAAAGCGTTTTTTTTCTTTTTTTTTAGATTATCCTGCTGAACAAAACATGTCAGTATCTTAAAAAAAGAAGCTTATTTACTTCAATAATCCAAAATCCAGTGGAGAAAATCCCATTGTGCTCTGCGTCAAGAAAAGCAATGCAATGCTAACTTCCAGGTTTGGCCTCCAAAAACACATCGTCATCTCCTGCCTCCTGCCTCCTGCCTCCTGCCTCCTGCCTCCTGCCTCCTGCATCCTGCCTCCAGTCTCCTGCCTCCTGCCTCCTGCCTTCTGCCTCCTGCCTCCTTCCTCCTGCCTCCTGCCTCCTGCCTCCTGCCTCCAGTCTCCTGCCTCCTGCCTCCTGCCTTCTGCCTCCTGCCTCCTTCCTCCTGCCTCCTGCCTCCTGCCTCCTGCCTCCAGTCTCCTGCCTCCTGCCTCCTTCCTCCTGCCTCCTGCCTCCTGCCTCCTTCCTACTGCCTCCTTCCTCCTGCCTCCTTCCTCCTGCCTCCTGCCTCCTGCCTCCTTCCTTCTGCCTCCTGCCTTCTGCCTCCTGCCTCCTGCCTCCTGCCTCCTACGCTCTACCCAGGCTCCACCTCTTAACCAAGCAAAATATTTTCTCAAAATATGAGAATGTGTCTGACACGGACAATCTCCTGCATCCGGACAGATCCCTTGGACAAGAGAATATCTCTCTCTCTCAAAAATACTAAAAAATCAACAGGAGATTTTTCCATAAAAGATTTTTATGGACGACTCTCGGTCACATACATTGCTGTTGGAGTAAGTGTGTGTTCTGTGAGTGTGTATATCAAATAGACAGAAAGGAAGCGGAGGGAGAGAGGTGTGTGTGTGTGTGTGTGTGTGTGTGTGTGTGTGTGTGTGTGTGTGTGTGTGTGTGTGTGTGTGTGTGTGTGTGTGTGTGTTGGGGGTCAGTGAACAGAGTGACCCTGAAAAGTGCTGAACTATAAATGTTACACAGCTTGTACTGTTCCTGCCCCTTTTCCCTCCAACCATGCGTTCATTGTTTTCTTTTTTCCTTAATCTTCACTTTTATGCCATCTTTCTTTCTCGTGTGTGTGTGTGTGTGTGTGTGTGTGTGTGTGTGTGTGTGTGTGTGTGTGTGTGTATGCATGTTTCATAGCGTGTCCAAACAAATAAATGTTTTTTTCCGTTGCAGAACAAAAGCGATGAAGCAACTTTTCAACCGGGCCTCACTCACTGTTTTCACCCTCACGATGTGCGGCGATGTCGAAACGCTATCGCCCCGCGTTACTGTTACCGTGGAGATACCATCTCGGCAGCACCGCCTCCTCTCTCGGTACCGCCTGAATGCATCACTGAGGTGTTTGTGCTGTGCAGGTGTGTGTTGGGAGCCAGTGTATGCTGACCTTTTCTGTAGTTTGTTTTATAAACCTGTTTTGTATGTGTTCCATCAAATAAAAAATAAAAAAAGACCTTTTATCACAAAGCGGGGTGTTTTTTATTCGTGCAAATACATTTTGTAATCAAGGTATTTTTGACGTTGCTGTGTTTGTAGTTTGGCTTTTATTTATAAGTGCTTAATAACTGAATGTACGAGAAAAAGATCCGTCAAACCTTCATATAATATAAAAAAGTTTATGGTTTAAAAGACAGTATTGCAACATGTGATGCCACGTCGGTGTCTCTCTCTCTCTCTCTCTCTCTCTCTCTCCATACGAGGCTGCTTCTGTTCAGAGTGCAAGGGTCATGCAAAGAGTGAGCAGAGATCTCAGCCTCTGATACACACACACACACACACACACACACACACACACACACACACACAACCAGGACAACGGATAGAAAACACATGTGAGTGTGTGTGTGATAACAAAGGAAGTGTGGGTCGCACTCCAGTAGTTCCTTATGAGAAAGAAAAGATAGAAAGAGGGTTAAAGCGTGTGAACACATTTATAATCTCTATATCATTTCCATGCACCTTATTCCCATATAAACCTTTAATGTAATTCTAGGACTTTATTGTTTGAAGTGAGCAACTTTTGTTTTAGCCGTGAACCTTTTTTCCACAACATAATACTAGCATTAGAAAAACCAACAGAGAGAATCAATACAATACAAAGTTGTATATGTCATTAGATTCTAGGTATCTGTCTAAAAACGTGCATTCTCTCTACTGGCCAGCAGGGGGCGACTCCTCCGGTTGGAAAAACAAGTCTGATTGCATAGAAGTCTATGAGGAAATGACCCTACTTCTGACTTCTACGGCGTCTTTACGTCCCTCCTCTGCATTCCAACTATGGTAACTTCTGTTCATCGGTTGCACAAACAAAACAATATGGCGACGGACGGAATCCAAGATGGCGACGGCAAAATCGCCAAACTCAAGGCTTCATGACGTCAGTCCACAAACCAACGGGTGACGTCACGATGACTGCGTCCACTTCTTATATGAGTCTGTGTTTTTTTGTTTTGTTTTAGCAAACTTTCAAGCTACAATGCCATTTTGTCAAATAGGCAGAAGTGAACACTTAAAAACTTACGTATCTCCCTGAAACTGCACCGTCAGCAGAAATCTGGTCACTTCTGATTTAAACTGCCACGATTTACCACTTTCATATGTTTATTTCCTTCATTTCCCTTATGCACAATTGAGATTATAGTGTCAACGGTTAAATAATAGAGCAATCCCATTATGCGCGCTGGCATTTTTTATCGGTATTGTGTCAAGCATTTGTCATGTGGAATAGTAAAGGAGAGGAAAAGGGCGTGATTTAGAATACAGATGCTGTTTTCCCTGCACAGCGACACAATCCTGTAGCGTGCACCAAAATATTATATTTACTTCCTTATAAGTTGCTTTTGTTTCAGTTCTTTAAACACTAAAACAGAGGAGGGGCAGGTGGAGATGATGCATTCACATATCTCACAACTTTAGTCCTTATTTTCAGTTTCAGTGTTACAATGGTGAAAATATGTAGTTGTCAGATCATATATCCCCCCTCCCCCATTGGTTAATAAACACTGTTTCAGATGCTCTTCCATTTTCCATCACATACTAATTTTGTGGCATATTTCGGCACGAGGAGCGTCGAGGAATTCGACGCTGCTGTATTGAGTATCGTCCGTCGGTGGCGTCGGGCCGAGAACATCAGCGTCGGCCTTCAAAATCCCACAAGAGATCCGCCGAGACAGAGGGAGTAACTGATCCGTGTCTCATTCCAGGTATTAGCCATGCCTGAGGCCAGAGGGAATCCTCAGCCAGCTGCTGTGGTTTTGGATGAGGCTATGACCTGGAACAGAATACAGTGGAGCTGGCTGTGACGAAGCCCAGACAGATTTACGTTGAGGGCAGACAACTATTTTTGTCTTCAAACTGCCCGCATTCAGCCACTGTTTCAAGCAACAATTTCATGATTTTTCTTTTATATCCCCCCACAGACCTTTTGGTGGCTGGCGGGTGAATTCCTCTGCTTTCTCACTTTGACCTGCAATAAGACGCCTTTTGTGCACTTTTCCCCCCGTTGGAACCAAAAATAAACAGACAAAAGAAGAAAAAAGAGAGACAAAGCAGAGGGAATCCTGAGCCAGTCGTTGTGGTTTTTGGATCAGACTATATACTGGAATAAAATACAGGCATATTAGCTGTTACAGAGCCCGTAGAGCTTTATATTAAGGGCAGAAAAACAAACCTCTTAGCCTCCAGGCCAGAACAATGTCTGCATCCCAAAATGCAACAGCTACTTGTGTTTGTCTCAAGGACTCGACCTTGGAAATAATAATAATCGATAGAGACAAGAAATCAAGATTCAATTCAACTGATTGCTGATTGTAATTCCCTCCTCTCTGCTTCAGTTGGCTCCGTTGTTATGAAACGACATAGGTGGCCCGCTAGAGCCTGATCTGGGCTTCTTTTTTTTTCAGGTATTAATCAGCATCAGACCCACATGAACTCTTAACGTTTCATGGTCTTGGCTCAGTTTATTTCCTGGAATACAGCGCAGACACGTTACCCCAAATGCAGCCAAGAGACCCTCAAAGGAAGTTTTTAAAGGCCGATCACAGCAGACATTTTCATCAACATGTACGAAAAAGTAGAGGTTTCGAGCTTCGGGGTGTAGCACAAAATCATCAAATAGTTACTTTTCAGTAGAGTAATTCAATATATTTGATATAGAATGAATACATAAATGCATATGAAAAAAATAATACAGCTATGGTGTCTGTGAGATAACCACACTATAAATAAATTAAATTAATTTTTTTATAAATTTAAAAAAACATGGACTAATTTATATATGTGTATGTATGTATATATTCATATTTATTTAATATTGAATGAAATGGCATTCCATAATGCGCCGGCCGACAGTAGTTCCACGTCTCTGCGCTCGGAGCGGCCAGAACAAAAGCGTCGGCGAGTGACAGACGCGTGTTCGATTCCAGGTATCAGTCCTCGCTGACACCTGAGGGCTGGCCGAGTCGGCCGCTGTGGTTTTGGGTATCGGGTTGAATCCCAGAGTGCAGCGCATCAATATTAGCTGCGACGGAGCCCAAGAAGCCGTTTAGTTGAAACGTGAGACAATTTGATTTTGACCGCCGGCTCGATGCCGAGATGGCTGAGCCGCTAACGCCATCTGTGAAATGTTGTTTTAGACGGAGAGAAAAATCTATTTTTAAATCTCTTTTATTCTTGATCCAGCCTGTGAGCTCACTTCCTGTCCAATCTTATATTATTATTATTATTTATATCTTATAGGTGAGAGATAGGAAAAGAGTGTGGCTATGGATAAAATAAGTTGTTCGTTAAGTAACTTATTGGTTAATAAAGTTGCTAAAGCAATGTCGACATTAACTGTTGGTTTCACGCTGGACTTGAACAGCGGTCTCCTGGGTGAAAGTCCTGTGTTTGTTCGACCTCGTCAACCTGTTGTGTTCTGTGAATAATCACTTGTATTGTCACCGCGCTAATATCTACACACGACTGTTAATGAAATGTGTGTATGTGTGAGAGAGAGGTGTGTGTCTGTGTGTGTGTGTGTGTGTGTGTGTATGTGTGTGTGTGTGTGTGTGTTGGTTGCTTTTTCTATAGCGTGACATCAGTCTGTTTTGGGATGCCGGCCTGTCTGTATACACTCAGTGACCGTTGCTAAGCTCGTCTGCTTTGTCTGTGTGTGTGTGAGCGAGACCGAGGGATAAACAGAGCGACATCACGAGTGTGTGTGTGTGTGTGTGTGTGTGTGTGTGTGTGAGGATCACCTCATCTATACTGAAGGCTAACCTTAAAGGAGTAGTTAGACACTTTGGGCAACACGCCTTTTCCCTTTTTTGGCAGAAATTACAAGAGAAGATTAAACAAGTAAGATGTAACTAGTTGATCAGTGAGATTTAGAGATGCTAGAAGGTGGATTTTGTTTCCTTTTTCCAGTCTTTATGCTCAGATAATTTGAATACCTCCTGGCTGTAGCTTCATATTAAACAGACAGTTTGGCATCTGACTTACTGACGTTCATTCCTCAGTTTTCCCCTGAACCAGACTACTAAAAGTGGAATTTTGATATTTTTCCAATTGGTTTCAAGTGTCAGATAACATTATTATACTTACCTTTCGCCTTCTTTTTGTTGTGTGTCAAACCGAGTCGCCTTCCAATCCCCACCTAGGGCTGGAAACTGAGCGATTTTTATATAACAAAAATCATAGGTTGTTTTATGAATTTAAAAAAATAAAAGCCAAAAACTGCTGTATTTGGGTGTATTGAACACCATAAGTAATATACAAGTGGAATATATGGTTTGGTACATTAGAAAATTCAAATAGCATTTAAATAGCCCAAATGGGCCCAATTGAGCCCCAATGGGAGCCACTGAGACCTCGCCTGAACTAAAACCCTCTCTAACTTTGTTCTGCTTCACTTTATCAAAGTCAACCTTTGCAGAGATAAAGTTCACATATTGTGCTATGATTTGGGAGAAGTTTAGACCTTACAGCTGCATCATTCCAAAGAAATAATCATCCTGAAAGTGATTTTTTTCTAGGTGGACCTGAAAACTTTTCATTTTTTCTGTGTGTCAAATTCATTTACTCTTAACCAGTAACATATATACTGACATTTACACATCCGAACAAAATCTCACATGTGTACCTTTTATTATAACACCCAAATTATTAAAATAGCCCTAGTGGTTGCTGAGATACACCCTTTTTAGTTTGGGTATGCAATTTTCAAGCAGAGGCCTAAAAATAGGCTGGTTTTTAAAAGGTTAAATCTTGCACCGCGTCCAGATTGTGGGAATCGGCTCAATAGTCAGCCGTGACGCGTTTGCACATTTTGGGATAAAACCGAGCCACGCTTTCTGCTCTCCAACACAACAAACTCTGATCTCTCCGGCCGTCACTCACGTTTCCACCGTTGTCTTCCAGCAACGAGTCACGTGATTCAAATAACAAACAGAGAGTGAACGGTAAAGACAAATGACATGTTTCTCTGCCGGGTTCTTTCCGTAATGCCGTCAGACGCCTATCATAACAATCTGGGCGAAAATAAACACTTTTAGTGGACGCACGTCGACGATGAGAAGTTTCTCCCGAGCGATTACGTGACTGCCGTCTGCAGCGGGACTACATTCCAAAAATGTAGTCACCTAGACACAAGAAAGTTAAAAATACTAAAGTTATCCTTTAAATACAGTAAAGTAAAGTGGTTTAACCTCCTAATCTGCGAGGGAAGAGCAGAATGAGTGGCACATGTGTTTTTCTTGGAACAGTCTGAAGAGATTAAAGCTGCGATGTCAGTGAACACAGCATGTTATTCACTTGAATATGACTGCGTGTGTGTGTGTGTGTGTGTGTGTGTGCGTGTATGGGATGTGGGTTGTCTTTGCTAAAAATCATAGTTGAGTGTCAGTGTGATAAAACATCTCTTAGCACAGCAATGAGACTTATAGCACGTAGTCAACATCACTAATCCATCTGTTACACACACGCGCACATGCACACGCACACACACATACACACACACACACACACGCAAACATACACACACACACACACACATAGCTAGGCATCAGTTTCTCACACATACTTATACAGATTTTACACACAGAGCACAAAAGTATTTGCACGTAGGTTACACACACACACACACACACACACACACACACACACACACACACAGAGCTGGCCCTTGTGTCCCTTAAATACAGATCGTATTATGCAGAATGCATACACACACTTAAACACTCACATGTGCACACACACCCACTTGCAGACCACAGAATGATAATTTGAAAAATACAAAACCAGAAAAATCTTCTCTGCAAGGGATTGTTTTTTTTTTGTTCTATCTTTAATCCTCTTTCTTTCATTTTTCTTTCGGTTACTGTTTTCTCAGCAGCCTGAATGAAAAACACCTGGATCTCTTCTTCCCTCTGTCTCTGCCTTCGCTCCCATATCGTCCCCATCTCCAAAACCTCTGGTCTCTACACATCCTGCAGCCACTCTCAGAGGCTCTGAACAAATTCACTTTTTTCTTCCTGATAATGATCGTTCGCTATGTTTGATGCCTCTTCATGGGGGTTGTGAGAGAACCTTTTCTATTTTAAGGTGACTTTAAGGCTGGTTTTCTTTCGTTTGGTTACTACATGATCACGAGGCCGTTGATAAACTACTAATTCATGTGTCTTACCCAACATGCAACGGGAGCCCACTGCAATCGGCACACAAAATGCTAAATAGTTTTTGCTCGATGTTTCTTCGTGCAGAATGTGCAGCCACGTCGATGCAGCATTCGGGTGCTCTTAGCTCCGCCTTGTCCTGTCACTTCTGGTTGCAGAAACCAAGATGGCGGCGTTCAAAATGCCAAACTTGAGGCTTCAAAACCGTCGTGATTCGTCCACTTCTTTTACTAAACTTTATTACTTTCGTCATATTACATATATAAAGCAGTGGGTTGCTGAGCGACTAGGGTTCAGTGTCTGGCTCAAGGACACATGTGAACTATGGGGGGACCAGGGATCGAACCGTGAACCTTAAAATAAGATAAGATAAGATAATCCTTTATTAGTCCCGCAGTGGGGAAATTGCAGGGTTACAGCAACCTTGCACACAATAGAGAGACACATAGTAAAAACAATCAAGTAATATAAATGATAACAATAAACGGTAGTAAAAACAGTAAGAGTACAGTAGCAATTTTAAATTAAATATACAGACGGTAAGAAACCCTAACCCTTGCAGTCACAGTTCACGATGTCAACACACCCTAACCCAAACCCCAACAATTTTTCGCGCAAGTAGATTGCATGCAAAGTCAATGCACAGACGGCAATGGTTGCGAACAACGCAAATTTCCAGGGCGCGTTGCGAAAAATTTGACATTTTCCAACTTGCGAAAAAATCGCCCGTCATCACCGCCGTTCTGCCGTTGCTGAATCAAACTGCTGCTGCTCTGCTGAAGGAGCGCTGGAAGCGGCTTCATTCAGACGCTCGTCCTGGAGGAGCTGTGACACGGGGGCGGTTGATGTTCCGACGTTTGTGGGACTTCCACAACAAGTATGAAGCAGAACTCGTGGTTATTTCCATGGTGGATGACGGAAACTGTAACTGTTTTTACGGAGAAAAGCCACGGGAGATCAGCCGTCCCCTTTCCTTTGGTGTCAATGTAGCATTACAGTGTGGAGGACGGGGTGGTGACTTTCGTCTAACTTTCATGCAAGTTCAAGCTCAATCTTTCCCCTTAACTTAATCCTGCCATCGTCCCCATTGAAGATGAGCAGAAAGTGCAAATATGAAAGTAGTGGAAGTTTGGAGTTCTGCAGAATGTCTGGTGAAAGTGTTGTTCATCTGAAAGACTCGACTACTGGAGCTGTGTGATAATGTGACACTATTGTGTCAGACCTTCTGCGGTTCGCTTTCTGTCACCAGCATGCCGAGGGAAAATGATGTCAGTTAGGGGCTGATCTCTTTTTAAGAGAGTCCTCACACGTTCCCACCGCAGTTTATAATATGATGGTTTTATTGCGGAGCATGTTCTGTAGGAGCCGCAGGATCGGGTGGAGCCAAGAAACCTAAAAGTCAGATTCCAGTTGGAGGGACCCCCACGGCTCAGGAAAATGAACCCCCTCTACGAGTCAAAAGCGGACCACTTGAGTGACTGAACTCCCTGAAGAGTTTGAGACATTTACACCCAAATTAAAAGCCGATGCGAGACGTCAATAATCCGTGACAGGACATGTTTTGTATGAATGCACTCTGCAGAGTTAGAATATGAATGTGCGTGACGTTAACGCGAACAGACTGATATCTGGTAAACTGTTATATAACTATGTGCATTGTGTTATTTAGCATCTGGTAACCTTTGGCTGTCCTCCGGAGTCAGGCAGGGGGAATCCAAGTCACCCGGAGGCAGAGATGGAACGTTTGTTATATATCACAAATGCACACAAACAGGAACAACCTTGTTTACTTCTGACTCCCCCGCTCAAAGTCAACCTCTTTAGGTCGCGTGACAAAAGGTTTCCTCGGGACAGCCGGGCGCACACGCAGCATCCAGCGGTTGTTTCCCTGGTTCTCGGCGTGTCTTTCCCCAGACAGTGAGAAATGAGCTTTTGATTGAATTCATCAACAACATGGCATCTGGATGAAAGATGACGAGATGGAGGCAGAGAAGGAGAGAGGGAGTGACGGGAGGAAAAGGAAGCAAAGGAAACAGGAGCGCGGTGTCAACGGAGTAGAGATGGAGAGTCACTCAGAGAGTCAAAGACGGTGCATTGACTCTCTGACCTCCGTGTGACTCTGTTTCTTTGTTTGTGCAGCTTTGAGCTCCCAAATGTTTGAAAGGAAACGAGAGCTCCCGCTTCCACTGGGCCGTGTCGCAACTGTTTTTTGCGGTCGACTTCAGAGATCGGTTTTGGGCCAAAATGATGACCTCGTTTATTGAAATATGATATCTGGCGGTCCAGCGTCTTGTGTTTTCCGACGGGATTTAAAGTCCAAAGAGGTTTTTGTGTGTTTCATTACGGAGAAGATGATAGTTTGGGTCGAAGAATGAGGAAGAGTTCAATACTCCTGATGGAGGCCAACCAACCTGTGGCCGTCTGGTTCCTCACAGTGATTGGCTGAGCTCCTTTTTTGTATCTCTACATAGATAAATAAGCATGCTTGTTGGAGAAGTGGTGCGATGAGTCATCAAGTTTAAAATATGACTGCATTTGTTTTTATGAACCAGTATTTTGTCCCCTGTGCTCTGGTTGTATGGATTGTTTTTTCTTTATATATTCAGTAGGGCTCTAAAAATCCTTTGAACCTTTGAAGCTTCCTTCAAAATGTTGTTCATCCAATTTTACATCAACGTTTTGATGTTTTTTTATGGATACCGATTCAGAAAAGACATTTGATCCAGCTATAATTACATAAACAACATAATTGATTACTTTAATATAATTTGTGGATCCTGGCTAAGTAAAGGCACAGGCTGTCTGCTCTGTGTGTTACCTCTTACCTTGCCTAAGGATATTATTATTATAAGTGAGACATTTTATGTTTTCATCGTCAAAAAGTAGAAAGCAACGGTAATGTGTGACAAATAAAAGATATGAGAAACTTTTGTCAGAGACTACTTTTGTGGTTACAGACACCTGCCTTTGCTGTCACGAATATCTATGATTCAGTTATGAGTTATCGTTTGCAGAGAGAGAGAGAGAGAGAGAGAGAGAGAGAAGGTTCACACGAAGGTGAAAGATATTATCGAGCGTCCTTCTGAAATTGATCACGATCCGAGGCTCCAGACCGCTTTGTGCCGGCACGCCTGGTGGAGGCGGAGCCGTGGGCGTGGCCGGCGGGGAAGAGTAAAAACAGTCATCAATCAAAAACACGTATCATTTTACAGTGAAAGCAAATCCTGATTAGTGTGTCGCAGCCAGACCCTTTGCAAAGGTAGTGGAATTATTCACTGAGGAAAAACATACCTGGCAGGAATTTGTCACTCCCATGTTTTAAGGTGGTTGATGGACAAATGCAAACAGTCCTCTTGCTATGAGGTGTGTGAACATATAAGCGGTGTGACTCAATTCAAACACTGAGGTTTATAACGAATACATAATAACAGCTCGTGACCTTTGGCCCTTTTCCTCTCAATAAAAACAGAAATCCATAGTTTAAAATCCACACTGACAGAATTTTGACAAACCTCACCGCACGTAAACATGAAATTTGTGTTTTGGAAAAACTTTTTTTTTTTTAAATTAACATTTAATATGTGGGATTAGTTCATGTGGAAACAGGGTTTGTCGGAAATGTGGTAAAAATGTGTGCAACAACACAAATTGAATGACGCTGTAATTCTGACTGGAAGCATTCAGAAAGTCTTTGTGTGTGTGTGTGCGTGTGTGTGCGTGTGTGTGTGTGTGTGTGTGTGTGTGTGTGTGTGTGTATTAACCAGCAACCTGTTCTCTGTCCACCGTGACCCAAGCGTAAACACGTCCACTCCGTCTTGCTCTTTTCTCCCGGGTCACACAAATAAAAAGACCTATAACGAGCTTTTTCAAAATAAAAGCCTCCCCCGATGTCAAATTGAAACCTTGGGGCTGTGCCTGTTGGTGAAAGCTGTTTTTTTCCACTTTCATCTAAAACATGAAAGCGAGGACATGTGTGGCTTTACACTTCAGGGCGGTTGCAGCAGACATACTTTACAGATCTATCAGACATTTCCAAAGCCACGTTTGGTTTGCCTCGCAGTGGAGCGTTCGTTGGGTCGTCTCATCCGAAGACCACAAATGGACATACGTCTATATTAAGTGTGTAATTTCTTCTCCGTTCTCCTCGCGGCTCTGACTGGGACGTCCAGTGAACGCATCCCTGTTAGGACTGTTTGTTTCGGACCATTTGACTCATTTCAAGATGTTTGCCTTTGATTAATAGAACTCTCTGTCCTCTAGCTTGATCTTCTTCAAAACTTGTTTCCATATAAATCAGGCAGAAAAAATGTTAATGTGTCCATGAGGACTTTTTTTTGGTTAGAAAATGAGTTTTTCTAATTGGAAACTGCGGTATCTTCATGGAAATGCCTGGATTGAGTCGTCTTGATTACATTTCCACGTGTTTTGTCTGATATGCTCTCAACAAATGTCTCATCTTTGATCATTCTCTGACTGCATCTGTGGGTCATCTCTTCCAGTGAAACACTTTAAATACAGATGTAAGACCTGCACACACCAGAAAGGGATTCATTGGTGAACTACTAATCTCCACTAAGTCATTTCTGCATATGAATTGCAAAAACCTCCAGGCAATGGGACGAGTTATTGATCGATCACATTTTGAGCAGGCTTTGGTTGCATCCAGGTAAACAGAGATTTAGATTTTTTATTAGATATGAAATTAAAGGTTAACTGTATATATACCAGCCACATTTAGAGATGATGTCAGAACTCCAGTCCAGGATTGTGAGCGTAAAAGAGTCTTGATTCGTTTTGTTTTTTTCCCTGCTGGCAACCTGAAATACTATATATACAGGGGTAAAATAAATAAAAATGATAAATATATCATTAAGAGTAAAACGTATAATATATATATATATATTTTATTTTTTACTGGTCATATAAAAAAAATATATATATAAACAAAATTTGTATATATATAAATAGGAGTAAATTTAATACAAAATATAAAATATATATATATATATATATATATATATATATATATATATAAATAGGAGTAAAATAAATAATACATATATTTAAAATATATATATATATATATATATATATATTTCTTTTCAAGATTTCACATAATTTAATTTAATAATAATTTAATAATACAGCATCTAGAGCTCGCCAACGGTTTGACAGCGAACTCATTACCTTGTTCGCAAACGGCAAATCTTCAGCAAATTTGCTGATGACATAGAACATTATTATTATTTTTCGACTACTTCTTTAAGTTTCCGATCTTTTTCTGTCTCCCCTCGATTCCCTTCGCTCTCTCTCACGCTGTGATTTATAAAAGGCTCCATTGTGAATAGTTGTTGACATTTTAATTGTATCAATTATGTTAAGTTTACTTTTTGGACACGAAACAAATGTCCAGCCAAGCTGAAGCCTCGTCCCGAAAGAGGCTTCCACCGTGTGTTTGTCTGTTCTTATTCTATGTGCGCGTATATTTATGTGCCTGTTAACCTACACTGTGTGTGTGTGTGTGTATTCCCGCATGTGTGTGTGTGTGTGTGTGTTTTTGCAAGGTACTTATAGGATAATTGGGAATGGGCTCAGAATGTCAGTCTAGGAAAATAGCCGGGGACGTCTCGGCTCCTGTGTGTGTGTGTGTGTGTGTGTGTGTGTGTGTGTGTGTGTGTGTGTGTGTGTGTGTGTGTGTGTGTGTGTGTGTGTGTGTGTGTGTGTGAGGGTCGGTTTTCCGGACAAGGAGCTGGAAGCTGTCAGGTGGAGGGGATCGAATATCAGAATGCTGATTGGAGGTTTGTGTGTGTGTGTGTGTGTGTGTGTGTGTGTGTGTGTGTGTGTGTGTGTATAGACGGAGGATAATTAACTTAATGGTCAAATGGCTCCGCTAAATCCTGTTAGTATCCCTGTGAAAATAGCACACAAACACACACTGTTACAAGCTGGGATAAACACCAGCATAGTGTTTCCATTGGGAAAAAATACCTTCTGAGAAAGAGGCTCGTGGCATATATATATATATATATATATATATATATATATATATATATACACACATTCCCAGCAGACTTCCAGCTTTCCTCATAATCACGACATCATCATCCATCCTCGTATTGATCGCGTCCTCGCGTTCCGGCTTCTTCATGCAGCTGACTCTCTTGTTTCGCTGCATGTTTAATTTCTTTACAGATAAATACGTGTGCAACTGCAGCGTATTAGCAGATCAGTTCCTCATCATAGTTCATATTAATAATTTTGTCGAATCAAATAGAAGGAATCTCACGTCGGGTTGCGACGACCCGAGGGGTTGCGGCAGATCTTCCGAACCTCGACCGAACGTTGCAAGTTCAAGTGGAAGTGATGACATTTTGGGGGCTGACAAGAATGGTTAAAGATCACAAGATAAAGAGACAGCTGGATTACATTTGGGTTGAACTAGACTTTTTTTTTAAAAGGCTGATTGTGTACTAAAATGCTGTTGTCGCAGTTATAATAACGCTTGATGCCGATCGACCATCCGGCTCTGTTGCGTAACAGGCGTTGCATCCTCGTAGAGTCTTTGGACGGCTTCTTCTTATTATCTCAGAAATGTTTGTCAAACTAAAACTCTATGTTTATCTTTCCTCTGGTTCAATCTCTCTTTCTTTTTGCTCTCTCTCTCTCTGCTTTGCTCTGGTTCAACGTGGGCCTCTGTTCTAACAGATGTGTCATTGGCCTCCTGAAACATTGAGCCAACTTCCTCCACGTCTCACACACACACACACATACACACACACACACACACGAGCCTCCCTCGTTCTCCCTCTATCTCATCTTGTAATAATTTGCGTGAATTGGAAACTTGCGTCGTCAGGGTTCGCTCGAGCTCTCGGCTTCCAGCTTTCAGGTCGCAACCCCGTTCACACTTTCCTTTTTCTCTCCCGTCAACGTCGCTCCCTCCGTCTGTCGTTTCCTGAGCTTTAATTTCCAGCGGGTGGAGAGAAAAGAACCCCGGCCAGTCTGCAAAAGCGTGAACAGATCCAGCTGGAAGCCGCGAGGACAGTGCGGCGTTAGCAGCAACCGGTGATTCAGAAATGTCACATTCACTGAACGAGCAGATACAGTTTTAAAAAAGTGACGTCTCGACCGGGACCGACTGCGAAGGCGAAGACGATTCGTGCTCGGCTGAAGCTCCAAGCACGTACAACGTTTCTGTAAGACGTCTTACCGACCGTAGAAACGTCCAAAAGCCACTTAAAAATCGACGTAATTATCCCCTCCAGTTTCTTTCCACCGCTATTTACTCGCACGATTAATCTCATCATCGTGCATCGTGGGATCTGTTTTTGAGATGCGCTCAGACTTGGCCACGGCCGTTTTTTGCACGGTAGCCCATCCGAGCGACGTACGTATTTCCGCGTTTCGATCGAAGACGACCTCGATTGTTTCAGTCCGCTATAGCGCTTTGGAGCCTCTCCAGCTGGCTGAGTGGTCGCCGCATCACTCACGTGGGATACGTGGAGGTTCAAGGGAAACTGGAAACTGGAAACCATCCACTGGATCTGGTCGACAGCGAGCTGGCGCTCGTTTGAAGCGCCCTGTCCGGCGAGCACCTTGAGAGTGACGGATGGCGCTGGAGTGTTTTCTGTGGAGCGGCCATCGCTCACCTCTGGAGAAGCATTTGGTCAAACACCTGGAGCCGGTTTGACAAAGACAGACGGATGTGTGGCTGAGGCCGAACAAACTGTCAGACTTTGGATGGACAATAAAGATCATAAGCGGCACAAAGCTTTCTTTAACATCTAGCCAGCTCATCAATTAATATACTTTGATATTGTTAAAACAGATGCTTGTGGTACTGAACTTACAAATAATTACTTCCCAAATCTGCAGGTCAATAGAGACCTTTACTCTATTCTGTAACTCCACTGCCATCAATCCCATTTTCAGTTGCAGAAGGGAAATATGTATTTATCAAAAACTATATAAAGCCACTGTCCTCTGGCTGCCCAGTATCAAAAAGATGGTCCTGGAAGTTGCATTCTTTCCAAAGGCCATCAGGGGGCGGGGTTGTATAGAAGTCTATGCTTCATGTGTTAAAGCTGCATTCTCTCTACTAACCACCAGGCGGCGACTCCTCTGGTTGTCTAGAAGTATATGTTTCATGTGTTAAAGCTGCATTCTCTCTCCTGACCACCAGGCGGCGACTCCTCTGGTTGTATAGAAGTATATGTTTCATGTGTTAAAGCTGCATTCTCTCTCCTGACCACCAGGGGGTGACTCCTCTGGTTGTATAGAAGTATATATAAGTGACTCTACTTCTCTCTTGATGTATTCCCTCAGTAAACATTGTAAACATGAGTTTATGTCTCAATCTCTAGTTTTAAGTCTTCTTCAATACAGCATGATGTTCATTTAGTAAACGATGGTCATTTAGAGTCAAACAGACCATAAAGCAGGGGATGCTTTTTAGGGCGGGGCTTACTGTGATTGACAGGGAGTCCGTGTTTTCGTCTTTAACCCTTTCACAGTGTGTTTTCTCTTCATGAAGGTTAATTGTGACATATTGTCTTCAGTGTCCAGCTGAACTCTAGTCCCCTGCATCAAAGTCAAACTGCTACATCAGGATGAAACACACATTACTTTCCGAGTTTGCACCATCCGTTGGCATTGGAGTATAGAATCATCCAACGTGGACATTATTTCTAGGGATACAAAGAAGTAAGTGTCCGATGGTGCTAAAAAAAACACTTTTAAAGTTGCAGAAAAATCTGTAAACGTGCATTACGGACAATTAAAAATCGTATAAGTTGCAAAATGCAGCTCCTTTTTTTGCCTTCAGGGAACCTCAATGCTAATTGTTGCCCTTTGAAAGTTGAACTACCGTCTTCTAATGTGTGATCAGCGTCCCGCTGCTGCAACACGTGTTTCCAACGGCTGCTTTTCTCATGTGAAACATCAGAGCTCAGGAACTCTGCCTCTTGGCCTCTCTCTGTCTTTACTTTTCATACCATCTTTGATTGCATCTTTTTGATTATTGTGGAAACATTTGAGAGGTCTCTCTCACACACACACACACACACACACACACACACACACACACACACACACACACACAGTCTCTAGGGAAGGGACCACAGTCTTGTGTGCCGGGACGACGTGGAACGTACATTGTTTTCAAACCAGACCAAATATCTCTCCCTCAGAGCTCACTGGGAGTGTGATGATGTAGTTTAGGATGGTGTGTGTGTGTGTGTGTGTGTGTGTGTGTGTGTGTGTGTGTGTGTGTGTGAGGTGGGTGGTAGGAGGATCGCTTGGTTTTGGTCATGTCCGTGTGTTTGCCTGCAGCACAAACCGAGTCACAGCTGAGCTATTTTCTCTGTTCTTTCTATCCTTTTTTTTAAAAAAACATTTAACTCTTTAAGCTCTTTAATTATCCCCCTCTTTTAATCCTTTTATCTTAATTTCCTTTCATTCATGCAGTTGTAGTCGGCGAAAATTCATTTGATTTTAGTCAACGTGTTGACTAAAATCCCACCTGAACCCGAGACCGGACGGAAGCCATTTTCCAAAAGATTGCACGTTTAATGTTGTCACAGTTTTTGCTATATGATGTCGGTGAAGTAAAACATTTTTGCAGAAGAACACATTTTTTGTACCAATCACACGGCAGGATACATATTTTGCATAAGTGGCCAGCCTGCAAAGAAAGTGATGACTTTTTGCAGAACTCGCTCCCTGATGTGAAAAATCTCCCATGCACATTTAGTTTCCATGCACACTGTACGTGTGTGTGCTCCTGTAATTTTCAATGCATTTACGTGTGTGTGTGTGTGTGTGTGTGTGTTCATCCTTCGCCAGCTTTCCAGCATGGTAAGCCCCCTCCAGTGTCTCGTGGCATCAGATGGACTTCAGCAGAGGTCTGGGACACAGACCAACATCCCAGTTGTTATGGTTCAGACCATCATACCCGCTGTGTGCTCCCACAGCCAATAATATGACAACAATCATATTATACCCCATCTTCTCCAAAAAAACATGGAGAAGATCTGGGATTTGGGGTGTTTTTTAAGGAGGCATTTGATTCTTCTGGGATTTGGTGACAGAAGGAATAATAATTTATGAGATTTAAAAGGTTGGAAGAGATTTGCTGAAGCCCAGTTGTAACGTGGCGTATTTAAAAGAGCATGTCAACGGTGTTTTAGGGCCATCGGAGGTCACATTGAGAACAAAACAACACGAGGGGGGATACTCTGAGAATAAAAACACATTTTTAAGATTAAGGGTGTCACTTTACGGCAAAGGATGCATGCAAGTGACTCAATAAATGAATCATAACCCACCAGCGTCTTTCATTTGCAGCCATGTTCCATACGTTTGCACCTCCTCACTAACGTTCCCTTTTAGCGGCGCTGGCTTGCATAACATTGCAAAGAGAAGTGTAGATGTGTTTTTTGTCTCCCGCTAATGGATGCATTCATAAAAAATTAAAAAAGACGTAGATTTACGACTTTAATCTTGTAAATTCTGCATTTTTTGTTCTGAATATCCGCCCCTTCCTCTAGCTGGTCCCCCATGTCTCCAGTCTTTACGCTAAGCTAATTAGCAGCTTGCGTAGCGTCATGTTCAGCGTACGCATAATAAACTTCTCATCTAAAAAAGTATTCCTTTAGCTTAGCTTTTCTTTCCGATAGCCTCTCAAACACCCCCTCCGCTCCCATCATCTTCATCACGCTGTGAGAAGACGACACCATCAGACCTTCAGCCGCTCTATGGCAGCCCTCTATTAGCTAATGGCTAAAGTACTTCTTCCTCATTACTTTGATTTAAACTGTCTCTCCACTCAGCTTGTGTTGGCACAAACACTACACGAGCCGCAAAGACGCAGTGAAATAAATTATTAACACGGAGCTCAGTGACAAGCTCTCAACACTTTGGCAGCGTCCCGATCTCGACTGCTCGAAATCTCCATTGATGAGGATCGCCAGCTTCAAGCATCAAAGAGCCCGAAAATTAATTTTAAAACGGCACTTGGCTCGAGTTAATTTAACTGGGCAGCCCGCCTGGATATTAGCACGATACAGGAAATGCCGGTTGCGTAAATGAAGTCTTCAAATGTCATACTCGCATTTGTAAAGCGTGGGAAGTGGATGGAGGGAGTATTTCTCTCCTTCTGTCTCACGGTTGGT
Organism: Taurulus bubalis; assembly: GCF_910589615.1. Lineage (NCBI taxonomy): Eukaryota > Metazoa > Chordata > Actinopteri > Perciformes > Cottidae > Taurulus > Taurulus bubalis. Next base: position 37,281,964 of record NC_136591.1, on the reverse strand, counting down.
TTGTTCATTCAAACTCGACAGAAACTAAATTAAACTCCTCAAAACGTTCTTGGTTAGTACCATTGATCACCAACTCTGGTTGTCATGGGCATTTTTTGTTTTAATGATATATTATAAGCTGCTTTAAAACTAGTGTTGGTAAGTTAAACAGATCAGAATTTCCTCTCAAATATTTATTTTCTCACCAAAACCAAAGACAACATGTAAAGATAACATTTAGTGATAACGTTATAATCCCACAGAGCTTGAACGCATCATTACGCACCTCAATGCAACCTCCATTAGCGTCAGCAGAGGACGATCAGTGACGTCGCAAATAATGAGCCCATTTATTTGTTAACCTCGGTAGGTTCATTCCAGTCATTCACATGGTTCTCTGTTAACGACATCCGCATCCCAGCATGCAATGCGCACCCGGCTGCAGGTGCAGCTTGCTGTGTTCAGACCCGCCCGAGCCAATCGTTCCGAGGATGAAAACCAACCGAAATCTGATTCCACCAGACCAATAAATGTAAGTTTAGAAATGCATTCAGTCTCATTGCAACCCCAACTTCTGACCAATGCTAAATGAAGGTGCTGTGATATCACTTCTGCAAAGTCTTTCTCGTCAGGTGAACCACAACCTAAGTTGTGTCCCCTTTTATTTGTGCAGTGCATGCTGGGAAGCGGCCGCAGCTGCTCACCAGCCCTGTAAAGCACTTTTAAAGTATGGGAAATGAACTCCTCACTTCTCTGTGTGTTTGTTTCTTTGGCTTTGTTTCGTCTTCCTTCTGCTAATGAACAACAGCGCTGCTCTCCTCCTCCTTTCCATCTCTACATCTGTCCGTCTCTCTCTCTCTCCCCCTCCCGACTCCTCTATCTCTTTTCCCTCCCTCCCTCCCCTCCGCGCCTTGTTCTCTTTTCCATAATAATTAGCTCCCCTCCAGCCCCGACTTCAAACCCTGTGGTCGGAAATCTGCATTCCGAGGATGGAGAGAGGCTGAGGAAGACGAGGGGAGAGAAAGAGAGTTGGACAGGGAGGGAGGGCGGCTGAAAGAAGCCATTGTTCCTTCATAGAAAGCAGATAAGAGCCACAGAACTGCAGGGCAAGTGTAGTCAAAATAGCCAATGTGTGTGTATGATGGCAGCGATAAAGAAACAGAGTTTTCTCCAACAGTTTAGATGTTAATGGGCTGATAGAGGAGGACCGCTGACAGGCCGAGACACAAATCTGATGCACACCTTCTTCTCTCTTCATCGTGCTCTCTCCATCTTTCTTTCATTTCTGCGCTCGGCTTCTTCCTTCCATTCCAGTTGTCCGTGTTTCTTTTCTACTTCACCCTTAGCTATACTACTCCTTCTCCTTCTCCTTCAGTCCTTTTCTATCATTCCATTCCTCCCTTTTTTCTGTCCTCTCCTTCTTTTCTGTTTTCCTCCATCTTTGGTTCATCAAAACCAGCTTTTCTTTTTCAAATATCTTTTCTTTCCCTTGTCTCCGACTCGCTTCCTTCATTGTCTCATCCCTTTCTTTCGCCTCTCTTTTCCTTCTCTCACACCTTCAATGTTCCTCACTCTTCTCTTTCAGCACGGAGGTCTGGAGGAATTAATGGATCAAACAAACACAACTTTCACCCAGGAGGACGCTGTTCGAGTCCCTCGTCAAACCAAAAGTTTACGTTGAATCCTGATTTCTCGTTCATAACTTAAATAACGTAACACGTGTGCTTATTTAAAGGAAAACCATTCTGTTTTACTGAACCTAACCAACTCATTCTGTTTGTAGCTTTGTTTTAATTTAGTAGCACTTTAGTCGCACTTAAACGGCACTTACTTATAGCACTTTGTCATTTTGCTTTCTTGAAGAAATTGTACTTTCTTGATTCTTGTTGTTCTGAGTTTGTGCTCATTGTAAGTCGCTTTGGATAAAATCGTCAGCTAAAAAAGATGTCATGTAACAACGTGTTTAGAACTGCGACCATAAAACCTGCAGAAGTTTCCCTCAGAATGATCATTTTAGTGTAATGTTCTCTTCCCATTACCTCCCATTCGTCTCTCCGTCTCGTTCTTTCTATCATCCTCTGTCTTTCTCTTCACCTTCCTTCTCTCCTCTTTCCTCAACCCTTCATCTCATCTCCTTCCTTTTTCCCTTTTTCTCTGAATGCATCACCCAACCATACTCTGGACCTCTTTTACCCGTCTCTCTATGTCCAATGATTCTCTGTGATTTATAGCCAACGGCGTGCATCTCCAGACTGGTAGGAGATTCAGGACGTGAGAAATGGATTCATGTGAAATTTTAAATTGAGCCGATTTACGTCATTGTTAAAAACACTCAAGCAGTCCCTTTGCTTGAACAGAGCTGCCCTCAGGGGTTTGTGGCTGGTACAATTACACAAAGTTTAGCTTTCCCTTATTAATCAGCTCTATTGATCTTGGATCTGCTTGACTCCCGACTTGTGGGTTAAAGGTCACGAGGAGAAGCACTAAGGTGGAGAGATCGTGTTCCCTCTCCGCGGTGAGTCAAAGAGTCGTCATTGAGCTATTCCATCCACCGGGAAATACGTTATAGATTATCTGGTTTATTCATTGTTGTCATGTAATGAAGAGATAATGCAAAAATAAAAATTCAAAGGCTGTTTAAATTTGAAAAGAGATATGCAGCTATGTAGACATGCATCAGAGGATGTGAAGAAGCTGTGCATGGACCCTCCGAACCTTATACTGACTTTACCTCATCGATCATTAATAATCAGCTCTTCTGGGGTTAAACTCTTCAAACAACACGTTGCTTTTTTTATTTAATATTTTTGATTGTAAAAATAAAAAGACAATACATAGACATAACATCAAGAGGACGACAAAACAGTGAGATACAAGCCAGCAAAACATCATACACTCAGGGCATAGAAGTCCGGTGTGTGTGTGTGTTTGTGTGTGTTTGTGTGTGCATGTTTATTATTTCATCAAAAAAAAAAAAATGAGGAAAAAGGTGCAAAGTATAGATGAGGGCAGATTTATATGTATGTGCGTATCCGTGTATGCATGTACGTGGGTTTCAATTGGGTTTCAGGGTAAAAAAAAGACAAAAATGTGAATATTAATAGAATGGGTCAAGTTTGTAGAAACGTAGTGAAGGATGACCAGATGGAGTGGTGTTCTGTTGAATTGTAAATGATGGAGGACGTTAGATTTTCCATTGAAATGTATTCAATCATTAGGTTTTTTTTTCAGGTCCAGTTTCTATCGTAATAAAACACACTGCAAGATGCTATAATCTATTATGAAAAACATATTCTTCTTAATCAAATTGAATCGTCTCTTCATTTGATCAAAATACTTGTTTAATTGACGATACAAACGATTATAAATCATCATGAATCTAATTAATTTTATATTTGTATGTCTCATGTTTGCACGTATTAGTGTAAAAAACATATTCTCTTACAACATCTATTGTCAATTAAGTTTCGAGGCCTTACGTTTGTTTTTACCGTGTAACTCCTATACAGTCGGTGTGAAGGAAGGACGGACGGGTCAAACCAGGAGGACCAAAAGTCAACGTTAACCTCATTGAAATGAGTTTCCTTAATTTAAATAACGTGACGAATGTTCTTATTTAACCCTAAACCAAACCTTTTTGCAGTTTTGTTTTAATTTACAACCCTAACCACATGTTTGAAACCTCGACTGTAATTTCCTGTAAACGTAATGAAGAATGGAGTTGTATGGGAACGTAATTTGACGTGAGGTTTCTACTGACAGTGCGTGTCGGGTCATGCGGTTTCCACATCAAAGGACGAGCCCGTCTTGGACTCACTCCAGTCACGATGTGAATTCATTCTTTTTTTAAATGGTGTTCTTGTACATGTGTCAAATTTTCTTGACTTTACGAGGACACTCCTGGGGTTGCTTTGGGGTTACGGAGAGAGAGAGAGAGAGAGAGAGAGAGAGAGAGAGAGAGGACCGTGAATAGACACGAAGTTGCGACAAGAAATGCTTTTTACCGCCGTAGGTCCTCCCGAGTATAGAAATGCAAACACAAGCATGTGTTCTGAGTGCGTCTGTGCGTTGAACTCAGGTTGACTCCTGCACCTGCTGGGCTGCAGACACATCACCGAGAGTTCACCTGAAGTTCACGACCCGCAGCGCACACACACACCTGCGGTAATCCCACAGTTCACGATCTTATCTTCCCATCATCGGCTTTGTCGCTTGCTGTTTCGGTTTGTGTTGTTTCGGTATGTCATCAAACGCGGCTTCCTTGTTTTTTCCCCGCACATTCCTGTTCTTGCTCTTTTTCTTCCTCTCCTCTTTCTCTTTTCTTTATTGTGGCAATCTTTGTTACGCAACATTTTCTTCCATCGTCGATGAGTCACGCCTTTTCTCTCACTCATAAACTCATAAACAAGGGAGTTTGAACAGATGCAAAAGCAACTCAATATGTGTTACCAATTTGATATCAAGCATTCTGGGCTCGATGGCAAAAAGAGATATGATGAGCGGACGGAGTAATGGATGCTTTTGTTGCATCAAAATTCTCTATATATCATATTTGATCATAGAAAACCTTTCTTTTGATCACTTTATCTTATCTTTAGCTTTTGTGAATGAAATATATCTGAACGATTGTTGGATGAATTTCCAAGAACATGTATGGCCTGCTAGCGTGGGTCTATCTGGTGGATAACCCTTCAATGTGTTGCAGATATTTTCAGTTGTTGGCGATCCCATAACTTTCCATGTTATGCAAAAATAAACATTATTCAAAATGTTGCTTATTGACCAAAAACCTTCAAAACTAATGAAACCCCTATTGGCCTCATCTTTGTGCTTAAAGTAACCACTGGTGGGGCGCGACCCTCTAGTGGAGCGCAAAGGTATTACAGGTTATTTTATTTTATTTGTATTAATTCGTAAATACATGGAGAAATGCCTGTACTTTCATGGAAATGTTTACGTTACGCCGATTCTTGGCGTTTTGCCAAAACAAAACCATCAGAAAAGCCTATCTCACGGAGATGGGCCTTTTGTTGGGGCGGTGGGGCGTGGACATTTTTCTTCCTCCAAAGTGGGGCGTGACAAGAAAAGTTTGATAACCACTGTGTTAAACTGACGACCAACAATATCATGCATATCATGAATAGTTCATCTTTAAATATACAGAAAGAATAACGTTCGTATTTCTCTCTTAACTTACACAGCAATTATAAAACGAGACGGTCGTAAAACTTTATCGAGCAATGGATCATAACTTCTAGAAAGTTTCAAAAACGTTGGCGATGCATGACTTTGCGCTTTGTGCAATCTTGGCCGAGCGAATCCTCCCGAGAGCACTCAAAGTGTGTATCGCATCAAGCGAAAAACAATGCTCACATGAAGATTAGTGTTGTTTTGACTTGGAACTTCTCACTTGACATTTATGGAGGAACTGTCAATATCCAGATGTCACGCAACAGAAGATGTGTTTCACTGTGTGTACTTCTGGCTGTGCGCTGACTGCAGAGTGATGGAGGGACAGACGGAGGGCGCAGCCTTCCCAGATGGAAATTCCTGGAACAAAACATGACACGAATCAACTCGAAAAGTCCTTGACGTGCAGAATCTTGGAAATGGCTTCGTATTTTTGAATGCGACCGGGAAGGCAAAGGTCCAAATACCTTCCGCCTTTGTTATCGATTGCAAAAAAAAAAAAAAAAAAAGGAGTGTCGGCTGCTCGGTAAAACCTTTAAGCTTCCCTCGGAAAAGTTTCCGGCTGCACTGGGTTTGTCGTTTGTGTATTCTTTGGAAGTTGGAACTGTCATAATAAGAAAAAAATCACATGTTCACACACGTTTGACAGGCCGCCGAACACAGGGAAGATCACACACACACACACACACACACACACCAAAACACGCGGCGGTTTATCAACAGACGCTTCTGCCTGGAAACACTGACACTTGTACAGGGACTGGCCTGCAGGCGAAGTCACACACTGACAGGAGCAAACAACGCACGGTTCCATCTATCAGCGCCTCAAGCACTCGATCATCCTCTCTTTGAGTTTGAAGTGTAATTACTTTCTAACCGTCCCTTTGGACGCAGGCGTCTCCGCATCATCACGGGCGCTAACTTTCCAAACTTTTCTCCGACAGAACCTGTAACTCCGGTTGTAACCAAGCTGAGATGAGTTGAAGTTGAGTTTGAGGCGAAAAAAGGAAACGTTTGCTTCATCTTCTGCATTCTTCTCGATGCAGATTGCAGTTTTTCTTTTTTTCCCGCCACATCATCCTGTCCTGAGATGGACCGGCACACTTCTTCTCCCTCAGCAGTCGGATTCTGTTGCCTCAGCCTGCGTGCTGATTGGCTGTTGTCTGCCCTTGTGACCTCTTGTGATCCTCCAGCAGAGACCGGAGTCACAGCGGAGAGGAACTCTTTCCACATCGCTTTGTGTTTTCTTTCTTTCAGTTTTGCTTTCTTTTTGTCTTTTTTGTTTTTTCTTGCCGTTTTCTTGCCGTTTCTGTATGAAGAAAGTGATGTGCTCCTCCCGATGTTACTGACGGGGAGAAGTGAACAACAATGTTATCCATAAAAGTATCCTTTTAAATATGAATATTTAAGATATATATATATATATATATATATATATATATATATATATATATATATATATATATATATATGTGTGTGTGTGTGTGTGTGTGTGTGTGTGTGTGTGTGTGTGTTGCAAATGTTAGGAGTGACCACTCAGTCAGTGATCACAGAACTTCATTCATGAAAGCTATCAAATCATGTCCATACACACACACACACACACACACACACACACACACACACACACACACACACACACACACACACACACACACACACACACACATTCTCTCTTGGTTCCATTAAAGTGGTTCATCTTGGAGTACTTAGTGTTGCAAACAGTCTCTCCTGGCGGCTAAACTATAAACAAACAGAATAGAACTCCTTGTTCTTCCCACAAGCTGTGAGTGTGTGTGTGTGTGTGTGTGTGTGTGTGTGTGTGTGTGTGTGTGTGTGTGTGTGTGTGTGTGTAACAGATGGATTGTGTGCGTGTATAAACTGTTACGGCAGTGTTTCTTTCAGCCATATTTTATATTCATGTCACGTGTGAATATTTGTCCATGCAATCAATTATGACCCAAATGACTCATGTATGTTTGTGTGTATTTCTCTCAAACATGCCTTTAAAGTGGTTGTGTGTGTGTGTGTGTGTGTGTGTGTGTGTGTGTGTGTGTGTGTGTGTGTGTGTGTGTGTGTGTGTTTTTTTACATCTGTGCTCATTGTAATAGATTTTTCTCTTCCTCCGTCTCCGTTTCTGTCTTCCATCAAGTCAAAGAAAAACTCCTCGTGAACGTGGGTCTCTTCTTGGTCCTCCAGTGATCCGCTGGGCCAGAAGTTATAAAATCAGATACGGAGGCAGTGGGACGCCCACGGTCCGAACCAGACCGCCAGTTTCTCCATGTCCACTTCACTAATTACGGTTGAACTTATTAGAAGTTGGTGGTCAGAGGTCACTGTGACTTCACAAATCCGGTTTTCGCCCATAACTCAGGAAATAATATTCTAATAATGACAATTTCACAGTTATTCTATGTTAAAGTTTAGATTTGTTGTTTTATCCATGTACCAGTCATTGCTGGACACTCGTCAAAAGGCCTCCCGTTATTAGGAAGAGTTATCCTGAATAGTATGCAGGATCTTTTCAACAGTATAATATTTGTTTCTATGGTGGCTTTTCTGATGCACCTGTCCTCAAAAGTGCAGAAGGGACATCTTTCCATAAGCTATGAAACAATACTGCTGGGATTATGTATCCATTCAGTCTGTGCTACGCATTCACAGTAGCCTTTGCGCTAAAGCTTTGGGGGCTTTAGATCAAAGTATCCACAGGAATTATACAGAGTTGTAAATGTCAGACGCATGAGGGAGATGTAACATGGTCTCACTTCAACATCGGATACTAGATTGTGTCTTTCCCCTGAAATTACTTTTAATAAATAAGGTAAGCGGTAGACGTACCTTAATAATACTCTCATGAAAGTGTTTCAACCTAGCGCTGACCTTTGTGTTAAAAAAATCTGCGTCTCTGCAGCATTTCAGTTGGTTTAAGCTGAGAGAATACACCTGGTCTCACTTGTTCCTCATCCAGAACTTTCCTGACCACTCCGATTTACATGTTAGCGCTTTCAGTGCTGCGAGCTCGTTAGCATACAGGCTGCCTGCCATCTGTTCCATTTGCATGCTGGATGTGATGCTTTCTGTGGTTTATAAAAACACGCAAAGCTGCTGTCACACATTAGAATTCATGCAGGACATTTGGGGGGTTTCGTCCTCACCAGGAGAACACATTGACGGGACGGCCGCGGCCTTTACTTAGCGGTTGGCTGTAGCAGCTAGCAGCTAGCAAGGAGCCAGCGGAAACCCCAGCGCCAGGCATCCCAGCAGGTTGTGGCTCCTGGCTTTGACCTGTGTCGCCAGGCGACTGTGGCTCAGTGGTTAGCATGCCCGTCTTTCAATGAGAGGATCGCCGGTTCAAGCCCCGGCTCTGCCAGTCGTTGCGTCCCTGAGCAAGACACTTAACCCCGAATTCCTCCCTGTTGCTGTGTCTACGGTGTATAGAGCAACAAAAAAATGTAAGTTGGATAAAAGCATCAGCTAAATAAAATGTAATGTGTAGTGGCAGCAAATGGAATGTCCGTCCAGCTGCTGGTAATGCGGCCGGCACTGGTAACTCCCTTTTGCAATGTCTATAACAGATACATTTAGATTGTATGGACCCAGTAAACTCCGCCCCCTATTGGTTTGGAGCATGTGACGACATCTTACTCTTTGCACCTTTATATGTTTGTACTTCATCAGAACAGCATGCATGACAGATGATGATGCTGAGTGTAGAATATATTTTGCTATTTGTGAGGTTTTTTGCACTTGACATGTTTCATACAAAAAAACATAAATATATATTTTTTCTTTCCATATTCTCTAGAAAAGGGGCGAGTACAAAATTCACTTTTCCGATATCTTTTTACTTTATAGTTTATTACAGGAGTACATTTAACAATCACGGTAACAAAAAGAAAAGGAGGAAAGTAGACCAAGACATTCATATTCAAACTAAAGGAAAACAATGTTTCTTGTAAAAAGAAATACAAATATTATGTACAGAATGACATAAGACAGACTCAGAGAAACCAACAGGTGAGAGGAAGGGGAAGTGTAGTCGCATGGCACTTAAAAAATAGACATACCTCGCAAGTGCTTTCTGTTTTCCATAATTAATATCAAATAAAATGCAGTGATAATAAGTCTGAATAACAAAACAAATAATAATTATTACAGTAATCAAATCAACAATATTAACATTTTAAACACTGTTTACAATATAACTGAAATACATAACATTCTAAATACATCCAATATTTATCAAAGACCTTTTTCATTTAGGCTAAAAACTCTAAATCTGTAATAGAATAAAAAATAGCATTTCAAATATCTTATAACAACAATATTAATCGTACAATAACATTAATATTAGGTTATTAGTAGACGTAGATAGCTGATTTTCCCCGTGGCTTGCTAATGAAAGGAATATTGTACAAATTAATATACATTATAATCTATTAATGCTCTTTTTGCTTTCACGAAATGCAAATATTTTAATCAGCTTAATTATATATATATATATAAATATATATATATATATACATATGTATTTATATATATGTATATGTATATATGTATATATATATATATATATATGTAAAGGGAAAGAAATAGCCAATCTCACTCAATACAAACTATAGCAATCTAGAACTCTCAATTAGAAAATGTACACAAAAAAAAGCAGCAAAATAATTCAATTTTTATATTTTTTATCATGAAGAAATCAGTGGTGTGGTTGGTAGAAAGAGTGAGCAATGTCTAGAACAGGCAGAGTCCATCTGGAACGCTATTGGATCGTCCAATCAGAAAAGCCCTCTGCCCTCCCCTGAAAGCTCATCGGTCCTTCTCTCTCAAGCTTCGTGGAGGAACTTTAGAATTAGATGGAGGGATTCTAGAATGTTCGAGGGTTCCGCTAACGAGTCCCAGAGTTCCGTTGCAGAAGCCGGTCATATAAAATGACACAAGAACAAAGTCTGACTCCAATTATGGAACACACAAAGCTCCGAGAGTTCTGATTGTGCAATCACCTCAAACAATAAATCTCTTATAGCTCTAAAAAAAACATGGAATTCATTTTTTGTTTTTTTGCATTCTTAGCGTTGATTGGAGGAGCAGCAAGACAAAATGTCACCTTCTCCACGCAACTCGAAACGTCTGCCCCGAGGAGACGGGAAAAGTCAAAACGGCACGCGGTTCAAACAAACACAGAACGACGAAGCAACACTCAAGCAGCATGTATGTAGGCCTTCTCCTCTCCACCTCCACCTCATCCCTCTGTTCTTTGCTCCTCCTCCAGCTCAGGAAGTCCTCGCCGCTCCGTGAGAGCGAGTCCTTTTATCGTAGCCTCGTTGGGGGATAAAGCCACCGTCCCAGAGGGCGCAATCTCAATGCAACTTAAAAGTGTAGTTTATGTCTCAAAGCACAGGTTCAGAGATTTTAGGAAGCGTATCTGGACCTCATTACTCATTGACTTAGATTTTAGTGACTTTTATCTTTTGTGGTGCCAATTGCGAATTCATGTGGATTGATTCTGCTTGGGGAGGGGGGGGTGCAAAATGGTTGCAGAAGGTAATACTAAGAAGTCAAGTGGAAGCATGCGTTATTGGAAGCCCCTGATATCCTTTTGTCTATGTGGACTGAAGGCAAAGTCATCCGTCCTACTCTCAGACTATACTATAAGACAGTGAGTAAGTTACATTATTTACGTGCAGTCAGTCAGAGTTAAATATTTTTAAAAAAAAGCACAGGCGTGTTCGTTATCCACCACAATGTCTAATGCACTCTGCACCTGAGTTCGCACATCACCACGATTACTGTGATCTGTTATAAATACGGGCAACATTTTGAGTCAATGCATGTGGGCAATCAGTGGGTAGCAGAGTCGGAAGAAGATAAGTTTTCACTGGAGATAAAACACATTAAAACCCAGTTTCTTCAAAATCTTGTTTTTTCGGACGCTAAGCTCACTTGTTGGTCATTTGAGAACTGAAGCTTATTTTACTGTACGATACTTAAATGGAAGCAATATGTTGTGTTTAAAAAAAACAATGATTATGAACCGCATAGGCATGAAGGAAAGGAGGTTTTAAGACATTGAACAAATTGCCCATTGACATCCATTCAAAACGTTTTGTGGTCCAACAGTTATATATGCATCCGTCAGAACTATATCTCTCGTTTGTTGCAACACAACCGGCCTCCCAATGTGCTACGATCCTTTTGACTGCATTTGTAAACTTGTACGTAAACAATTGAAATGAATGAAAATGAATGGCGGTGGACTTTTGATGGGAAAAACACAATGCCACCACTGTTGTATGTCAAATAAGAAAGAAAACACAAGTTTAACCTGGAAGGGGGTTGTGAAAAATTCTGGCTGGAAGATTCATCGAATTTGACAAGAACATCTAGAAAAATCGGTCTATATATCCATCTCTTTTACCCTGCTAGACAACTGAAATGGTTCACTGCATTTGATTAAGCACAAGCAAAATGCTAAAATATCATATTCTTTCATCCTATACCCTGTTTCATCCATCTCGCCTTCCTTCCTCAACCGTCTTTACTTTTGCTTTTCAAATTTCAACACTTCATTTCACCAAAAGTACCACCGTACTTCTCTTTCTCCCATTGTGCACTACCCACCATTCTCTTTCAAATTATATTACATAGCTTTTTTTGTACATACACTTTGTTTGTATATTTCTTTAAAAAGAAAAAAAAATACACAGAATAGAGCATTAATTAAGAACTTTTTTGGCAGCTTCTTTCTTTCTTAGAGGAAAGTCCCGATCATCATCATCATCATCATCAGGTGTGACAAGAAACGAAGACTTTTAGTCTGAAAAGGAACCTCCAACTTGGCAAAGGTGGAGAAGAAAAAATAACTCTGAAATTCTTTCTTTCCTTCCTTCAATCTTCTCCCTAAAGACTTCTTCGATCGCCCGCCCCCCACCCGCCCCCCACACCCGCCTACTGGTCAACTCTCCGCCCTTCAAACAGTCGCTCCCAGCAGCTCTTCCGACTTGGCCATGATCTCGTTCTGGTTGGAGTCCAAGCCGTAGAACTTGACCTTCAGCCCATCGACGGGGTGCACCACCGGTACCGTGACCACGCGGGGGAACTGCCGGGTGGCCAGCTCGAAGCGGCTGGTGCTCGCCAGCTCGATGGCCAGGATGCGGAGGAACAGGGTGGCGAGCTGCTTGCCCAGGCAGGACCGGACGCCGCCGCCGAAGGGCAGGTAGTGGAAGCGTCCCTCTTTGTCTTCTCCCCGCTCCTCGCTGAAGCGGTCGGGGTCGAAGGCGTCCACGTCCTTGAAGACGGCCGAGGTGTCGTGGGTGTCGCGGATGCTGTACATCACGCTCCAGCCCTTTGGAATCTGCACTCCCTGGAAAAAGAAAGACGGAAGAAATTGGAGCCGGTGAGCGGGTCTGCAAGGGTGCAATCATGACTGCGAGTACATTTCTTCGGTGTAATCAATTCTGGAAAAGGTTGTTGCACTTTGGCAAATCAGCCTATGGGGTCGGAGAATTCGGTTTTTGCACAAACTCTGATTACCAGTCTTGGAACTCATACTAGCTATGAACTAAGGGAACGTGATAATCAGTTGTGAGGACACTTTGTCCTTCGTAAATATGCCATTGAAACCTTGTGTTTTGCTAAATTCCTGTAGATTGATCAGACTTTCAAATATCTTCTTCTTCATTCGTCATAAGTCCTTCAATAAGTCCTTAGTTATTATTCTGGACAGAAATTCCAAAGATGCTAGATGTGAAGATGAATGTGCCATTTGGAACGACTTCAACAGCTAACGTATGAGGAGAATGGCCAAGATGTCAAAGAGATATGAGATCATTAAATTACTCGGCTACTCACGTCAAGTTCGAAGGTCTGCATGGCGGTTCGGTAGGCCCCTGAGACGGGCGTGAAGAGTCTCAGCACCTCCTTGATGACGCAGTCCAGGTACTTGAGGCTCACGATGGTGTCCAGCCTCAGCTCTCCCGGCATAAGGCAACCATTGTGGAGGAGACCCCTGGTTCTCAACTCCTCCCTCAGGCGCTCCAAGACGGAAGGGTGGCGGAGGAGCTGCATGATGAGTGAGGTGCTGGCACTGGCAGTGGTGGCGAAGGCAGCAAAGATCAGCTCGATAGTCGACTCCTGTGGGGGACGACAGAGAGGCGAGATGGAGTGTCAGCGCTCCGGTTCCTCAAACCTTTTGGCTCGTCTTGAGCGATTCCTACTTGTGAGCCCTCGTCACAAGTTCACCAAGTGAACACTGAGTGCAGAACTGCACTGAGGGAGTTTGAATTGCTTTGTCTTTACTTTGTGGGCATGCCAAGTGGTTTCTGCTGATGGGCTAATGGCTTGTTACTTGAATAAAGGGTCCGGAGAGTGGAAATATAGATGGTAGTCTTGTGTGCTGAAGCTTAGTCACCGTTACTGTTTTTAAGCAATACAAAATTCAACATTTATGACTTAGGAAAACAGGTTTTTTTCTCACCTAGCATGTTATAGGATCACCAGTGTCATATTGATCTCTTTTTGCTTGTCATTATTTCGGCAAATTGTGAGCGAACCTTTCTATGGGCACAAATCCACCAGCGTTGCCAAAAAAAAAAACATAACACACAATAAAAGCATGTTGTTTTTCATTCCTGAAGAGTAGCCTGTTTGGAAATATGAAGTTCTAATCCAATAACAACATTTAGCACGCCGCGCTGAGCCCATTATTAAGGTAGTGGAATAAATAACGCCGCGGCTGGGCAGCACGACTCCTATTATAAACCTCCCATCGGCCATCATCTGTGTCAAAACACATTTCTGCCTCACCCGACGCGTGTGTGCGTGCGTGTAAAAAACTGCAGGAGAGTACTTCAGCCTGGGCCTCTGCGACAGGGGCTCCCCAGTTCACTTTGTGTGTGTATTTATATACCGCATGTGTGTCTCTGTGAGTGTGTGCGTACAGGAGGCCTCTTTCAGACCCCTAGCAGGGGGAGTGTTGACTTATTTTTGGCCCTGGACGTAACCCAGAAACCACATCGAGCGGGCAAAAGAGAGAGAGAGAGAGAGTTGAGTTTCCACAGAATTCCTCAGAATTACTTTAATAGGTAAATAGAGGGTGTGCCTGTCCATGACTGTGTGTGTTACAGGCCGCCTATGGGCATCAGCTCAGCATCCCTGCAGTCATATTTTACCCAAAGATGTGTATCATAAGTCACTTTCATCGCATGTGATGCCAAGATGATTTGTTCGAGAAATTATAATAATTACCGATGTGTGTGTTCCGTCAAACGAAGACGGGTTCCATCTTGGCAGCGCTCTCCTAGATAAACAGCGAGTGTGTTCCGTGTGCTTGACTTTGTGTTTGTTTGAGCGCAGACGCATCAGAGCTGCCGTGCGTACGTGTTAACGCTCCTACGTGTGATTGAGGGGCTTCTTGTGCGTATGGCTTCCCTCCAAGCGTGCGTTTCCACACCTTTTTTTCCTCTCAGGAGGGTTTCTGTTACCTTCAGCTCCTGCATGGTGAGCTCGGTGCCGTTCTCTTTGGCGCTCTCCATCAGGACGTCCAGCGCGTCGCTGTAGTCCTTCCCCTGGGAACACAGCGGCTTCTCCCGGATGGCCTTCTCAATGCTTTTTTGCAGGGTGTCTCGCGCGCGGATACCCTGCAAACACGTGCAAGGAAAAGTTCACACCAGATGCCAAGATGTCTCAAAAAGTTGATTTTAACCAATTATCTCCTGTAGCCTCAAACGAATGCTTCAGTTATAGGAAGGGAAGATGAAAAGCACAATAACGGTGCTAATTATGTGCCAGATGTGGACCTAAACAAAACACAAATCAGTATCAACTACACTATAAAGAGGATAGATTTGCAAATGGCCAAGAAACTAGATGTTTAAGGGAGCAGAGGATGCCGACACGTACCTTCCTGTAGCCGCTGAACGGCAGGTCTATCGGCAGGCTGAACAGGTTGTCGACAAAGTCCTGGAAGGTTGCGAACAGATGCCTCATCTCCTCCTCCGACACTCTGAATCCCAGCAGCACCCTCACCGCCATGGTGAAGGACAGCCTCTGGCTCTCTCTGTGGAATAACAACCAATCAGGGGTTCAGTCATCTTGTGTTCACAGCCCTTCTTCGTAACTGCTCTCGGCAGCCAGGACCTTTTCTTTTCCAAAGGACCTCGTGTGATACGACTCTTGCAGGTTTCTACCAACGCTGATGATGTTCTGCTTTACTGCCATGGATAGAAACTGATAATGTTGCCTCTGGTGAATGCTCACATGCAACGGCAGCGTTGGTTCGACACGCAACAATATCGTTTCTACCTCAAATGACGTGTCTGCCCGTGACACCTTTTGTACCTGAAGACATTTCACTTGGATGGAGCTTCTACCGTTGTCGATGTTCTTATTTTTCCATAACATTGTTTCCTTACGCCGCCACAATGTTGCTGCCTAAATTAATAATCGTTCTGTCAATATTTAAACTTAGAATTTGGAATTTTAAAGATTTTTTTTGTTGATTAGTCGTATTGTTGTGCTTTTTCATGCTCAATTACCTATTTAGGAGAAACCTATAAGCACATATCTCATATCATTTGTGTCATTTTTTTGAGTGAGGAACTCAGTTTTACAGATCTATCGATTAAATCAAGTCACCGTTTCGTCGACACAAGAAGAATTTCTTTGGTCAAAATGATGAGGCTTCGGTACACTGTGTCCATGTTTCGATGTGTAGTGTTTTTTTTCTATGATGACATCTCTACCAGCAGTGAGATCTGTCAGCACAACACCATCAACATGTCTGTCTCGTGTGAATGCGTTTCCACGGCCACCGTACCTGTAGACGTTGATGGGCTCCGGGTTGGAGCTCCACACTCGGAGGCTCTCCTGGATGACCTGCTGGATTTTCGGGAGGTAGGACTCTAACGCCTCGTGGCTGAACACTTTGGCAAACACCTGGAGAGACAGAGAAACAGATATGTTCAAGACCCATGCTGCACAGACGGATAAAGATCACCCAGGATTTCCATGAGATGCTCATAAATGTAATGACTTGGCTCAGAATGTCTTTTCTTTCTCCAAGCAGGCGACAAAAGCTCTGATTAACCGTAAAGATTGCGTATCGTGATCCTCCTCCGTCTTAGAGTCCAAACAGCAGAACGTCTGGCAGGGTGTGTGAACAGACATGTTTATTCTGCTGTATTGTTTATGAACCCTTTCACCACTCCTACATATTCGATCCAATCTTAACCAAATTCAGTAAATATTGAAAATGTCTGGTTGCAAAAAAACAAAATGGCGACGGCCAAAATTGCGAACTCAAGGCTTCATAACCGTAGTCCAGAAACCAATGGGAGACATTCTTATCCACACTTTCTGGCTTCAACTCAATGGTTGCGACTAATTTGGCATTTCTTCTTCCTCTCTCCTGTCACATCTCTACAATATTTTCTATCCATTAATCCCATTTCTCTCTCTCTCTTGAACTACACCAAGACTTTCCATGTGCATTCATTTTCTGCGATGCCCGTTCCACATGCATCTCCCTCCCTCCTCACAGAGACTTATACATTGTGGAGGTTTTCCCCTGTAGTCAGCAGAACTCTAGTGACAGGCAGAAAGAGCAAGAGAGGAGGAGGCGGAGGAGGCGGAGGAGGAGGAGGCGGGGTAAGTCTTTCCTGGCTGCTCGTAGTAATTCTTCGTATGAATCAGTCACCAGTCGTCAGTGTTGTTTGGACAAATAACATTCCATCTGATTTAAACTCCAAAACTGCCCTTAAAATAGTCTTGGAAATGATTTAGAAGCGGAGAACGTCGGAGAGCAGAGCAGAAAAGCGTGCGGACCGGACCAGAATATTTTTATACTGATATGAATCAGTCACTAACACTTAGCTTTATTTGGATAAATAACGCTCTTCTGCGCTTAACCTTTTGAGCTCTTCCTCAGTAGAGATGCACACGAACAGTTGAGCTTTTTTAGCAGTGAGTTTTTCGCGAAAAGACCGGCCTGATTGGTTACAATGCTCGGTTTCATTTGATCAGTCAATCGCAAAGAAGGCAACACATGGTTTCCATTTTCTGCCCATTGCAATAAGACTGGAACATTTGGGCAAGATCATTTTATATTAGAGATAAATGCCGCTGTCTAATGATCAGTGGTGGGTCCGTTGATTCACTTTAAGAGCGTTACAATCGTTTTGGAAATGCTAGTTAAGCTGCGGGTTCACGTTCATGTGTAGATTTGTTTCACTGTATTAGTTCCTTTCCCAATTTTGAAGTACTTATGTTTTAGTTTTTTTTACGAGCTCCTTTATTTTCCAACCTGCACAAACTCATAATTGCATCTTGTCTGTGGTTTTTCTCAATTTATTTTATTGTTGTGGGCTTTTTTACGGCCTTCCTTCTACTTTATTATAAGCATGCAGATAAACTAAACTGCGCTAATGTAGACTTATGGTATAACTTCAATGGGATGCTGCAAAATCATGTGCTTCATCTCCTCCAAATCACTTCTTATAAGTGGCATTGGTCCAGAGTTTGACCTTGAACTTGAACTTGAACAATGAAAATGCGTCTGCAGCATGTTTTAAACAAGCTAAATCCCATAACTCGGTTATAAAGACAGACTGTTCCTGCTTCTTTTCATTGAGACATAAAGGAGGCTGGGAGGGAAGAAAGGAGCTTCTAGTGGGATCTGAGCCCAGGCCAGTGAGGGTACGTGTGGTTCCTGAGGTCCATGTTTTAGCCACCAAACCATCAGTTGGGCACTTGTACTCTGATTTTGTCCTCTACCTCATTTTCCTCTCATTTTCTTTCTCTCTCTCTCTCTCTCTCCCATCGTTCCCTCCCTCCCTACGTCGCCCTCAGAATGAATGAACAATAGTCCACTGAGCCGGCGCTGTGTGCGTGAATAAGTGTTGCGTTTTGTGCGCGCTGGACGGCTACGCATTGCATGCCGTGTGTGTTAGGGAGTGGTTAGTGCGGATCACAGGGCGCTCTAAGACGTTAGCGGCGCTACATTTCCTCTGCTGCCGCACCCTGGGGCCGCTGGGCCCGGATCAGCTTACATGACCTGCTCTCCAACCCCGGCCACAGGGGACGACGCACACTATCTGACCTCAGAACAGTCTGGGGGAGGGGGACAAGGGGGCTGTCGATTTAGACAGTGAGGAGTGGAAGGTAATGTCAACGTCCTTCGGGAAGGAGGGTCGTGGCTTTGGAGGAAGCAAAGTCGGGATCACGGGAACTCGTGGCCACGGTCGCCGTTCGGACTACACAACTTGAAATCGCTGTCTGTTTTGACACTATCTTCCACCGGGAGGAATCCAAAATGAGTCCAGTGAAGTTCCTACTGTTACAAGCGACCCCTCCGCCAGGTTTCCCATCAACCCGCGTCTCTGGGATCTCATTGGCTGCAGCATCCCGACGGACTCCCCGAACAGATCCAGATAGTTAGCCTGCCGAACGCATCGCCGAACCTCTCGGCTTGCGTCTTTAAAAAGGTTCACACAAAGTGCTCAAGCACCTTTTTTTTGGACTCATTACTTAGTCCATCAATAATGAGTTAGTTGTTCCAGTTGTGTGGTACATTATAACTTGTTTCTTTAGTCAGCTGATCTAGCCTGTTGGAGAATTTGTCCTTTCATGGGTTTCTTCATCGGTAAAGAGGATGCTAAGTGGTCGGCTCATCCGTCGTTTGATCATTTAAATACTTTTCAATCAATCAGTCGTTCACTTGGTTTGACTCCATGACTCGACTATTTACCGGCGCCTCCGCCAGCGGTTTTGCTGGTTTTGGCGATCAGTCGCCAGCCGGCAAGAAAACTAGACGAACACGTTTCAGAATCAGCAGGGAAATATTCGTTAAGCCAAGCGAGGTTGTGTAACGCTCCGAATTTTGCCATTTAACCCGTCTGCACTGGATTAGGAATAATTGGTCAATTTGGGCGAGTACTTTGCCTATTGCTACACACACACACACACACGCACACACACACACACACACATTCATGAATAGTCGGAGCAGCAGGGTTGAGCTACTGTAGGACCAGTGAGACAGTCAGTCGCTGTGTGTGTGTGTGTGTGTGTGTGTGTGTGTGTGTGTGTGTGTGCGCAGGCAGACGGGGAGGCCGAGACTCTGAAAGGTAACTACAGGTCAGACACACACACACACACACACACACACACACACACACACACACACACACACGGTATCTCCCTGCCCGGCCTGGCTGCCAATCAAACGCAGTTTCTTTTTTATTTGAATTTTTTTTAATGCAGTGTCACTCTGGGACGGTCCAAGCTCCACACATGACGGGGGGAGGGGGGGGGGGTTATTCAGTCATTTTGCTGCACCACAAAAACGTGACTGTCTTCTGTTAGCCTGCAGCGCAAAGACACAGGCTTAAAGACACACACACAGACTCTCACACACACACACACACACACTGATATAGTCAAACACACACAGACACAGTCGTCCTAATAACGTCCATATGTCTTAAATTATGTGAAAGTGCTGCGAGCTGCTGGTTCCACAGACATGTAAAGACTCCTTTATTCTTCTCTCTGCCCTCCTTTCCCTCCTCTCTCTCCCCCTCTCTCTCTCTCTTTACTCCCACCTCTTCCCGTCTCTCCTTCCCCTTCATCCATCCTTTAAAAATAAAAAGTGTTCTTTCTTTCTTTCTCCTTGTCAAACAAGCAATCCATACGTCTTTCCATCATCACTCCCAATCAGAAAAGGGAAAGTCCGGCGTCTCTTAACGAGTAACGTCAGTGAAGTTACTTGATTGAAGCGGTTGAAGATTCACATGCAGATCATTTAGAGGAGGTCACTGATGATGCATTGCTATATTTGAATATTTTAATCTACCCTGCAGCACACAAGATCCATGTTTATGTAAAGAACACTTTGAATGCAGGACATCGCCATTTTCGCAGCATGTCAGTGATGGAAAGTAACTTTTTACTTCAGTACACTTCAGACAAATTCAGATTGTAGTCGAGACAAAGAAAGCTCAATACAATGCAGTTGCATAGATAAACGTATTCAGCAGGATTTCATTGACTTATAGTTTTATTTAATTAGCTTATTGCTTCCATGTTAAAGCACCAATAATAATGTCAAAAGGAACATTCTGCGTAAAAAGTACTATTTTGCTGATATTCCTTTCACTGAAGTTCATTTTTACTTGCAAACAGAGTATTTGTTTACAATATTTCTTCCCCCATTGCAGTACTTAAACATTGTATTACTCATATATTTTTGTTTTGGGGGATTTTTGACAATTTCTGCCGGCTTTTCTCAACCAATAGAGCAGCATGTGATCCTTCAGCTGTAAAGGGAAAATAAAAAAAACAGCTGAACTGCAGCCTGAAGGTTTTCTTAAGACAACAGTGATACAGTGTGTATGGAGTGTATGTATGTGTGTGTGTGTGTGTGTGTGTGTGCATAAAACACACTGCACTGTGAATACACTCCCGCTGCAACTCACCACTCGTCTACATCGTGTCTTTTAATTTGACCTTAGAGGCCGTGTAAAGAGCAAAGAGGGGACAGACAGCGGGCTTCAGCTCAGTTAGAATTGGCGGTGCCCTCTACTGGTGACGAGCAGGAGCGCAGGACTCAGAGTGCCCATCACATGAGACACGAGGGCTGCAGCACACTGACTCTCTGCTCGAAGCATCTTCACCACGACAGGTGAATAGGGTAAAAAAAAGAAGAAATCTGCAATTTTATGTTGAAATATGCAGATCTAATGTGAATTTAGGAGAATTCTACAGAAGCAAATAGCAAGAAATTGTATAATAAACAGCTAAATGTTTATTTTTTGACGTTTTCTCTTTACTAGTCTGAAAGAAGACGTGTTATGGAAGCAAAATAGCCCCAAACCTCACAATTGATCAGCACGTGCTAAATCTATTGGCCTCCTTTTCCTCTTATTATCACTTTAAGAAAAACCACAAACAGAGAGGAAAAGGAAAGCTGGCCGGCGTGCAGAGGAGACGGAGAGGAGGAGGAAACAGGTTGAAGATGTCAGGTTTAAAAGTGACACTTAAATTGAGGCAGATCCCTCCACGTGTCTGTTTTACTCCCGTCCGATCGCACTCTATTTTCCCCTCCCTGTGGTTCTCCTTTTTCCTAAATTTAGGGATGGTTCCAATAAAAAAATAAGAAGAAAAACAAGAGGGAAGGGGGGGAAGGAAAATGTGGGAAAGAGAGAGAGAGAATGGCGAGTGGGCGGCGTGTCAGGACGGTGAAAGTAAAGACGCGGCTGCCACGGTCAACACGCCGTGTATTTGGATTCACTCGTTGCGTTATTTCAGTGCAGAGGGACCTGTTTCCACTTCGGGTCACGTCGGGCCACTTCAGCGCGTTGACAACAGCACTCTCACCGGGTGCTGTGACACTTCATTTCGTTGAGCGAGCTCAAAAAAAGAAGAAGAAGAAAAGCCCTCAATCGCATCGTTAGCTTGTTGTTTGATAGCGACCAAAACACGTGCACAAGCGCATCGTTGGATGTGACTTTGGTTGGCGTCTGGGAACCACGTGCCGCTCGGCCACGCCTCACGCCGCTCGGCCACGCCTCTCTCGCTGTTATGAAGAAGTCCGTCTGGAGCTAGCAAAAAGTCTCCCCGGCTAACGGAGAACCAACCGAAGCCTCGCTACGCCGACCGGAGCGATGAAGTCCCGTCCGTCTGCGGCAGAAACACATTTTTGTTCGCCGTTGTTGTTGCTCAGACCGGGATGATGTGTGAGCCCTGGCTGGCCCCGTTTGGCCCCGACAGGCTCCCGTAGTGGAAAACCAGGCCGCTTGTGGCTCTTTGAGGGAGTTAGTTTCCGAGCTTAACGCGGGGTTAGATGGAAACTGGCTGGCTGTGTTGGTCCACCGAAGGCTAATGTGCTGTGTGAAGATTGTTTTTCCGAAACGCAAACCACAAGGAGGGCAGACGCACACACACACACACACACACACACACACACACACACACACGGAGAGAGGAGCAGTTCTGGTCCAGTGGGTCAGACAGTAAGCCAGTCGCTCATTCTTTCTCTCCAGTTGATGTTGTTTCGCTTCTGCTGTTGACTTAGTTTTATTGCCCAGAAAACAGGAGAGAGGGCTGCCAACACACACACACACACACACACACACACACACACACACACACACACACACACACTGCCCATTTTTACATCGGAGCCAATACAATACTTGTCGAACTTCATCGCTCGACCTCTGCGGGGAAAACCTGTTTCCTTTTCGCCACAGAGGTCAGAGGTCATGGACGGAATCCCGGGGCCGCAAGTATGAGGCCGCTTGTCTTGCTCAAAGGCGCTCCGGCAGTGCGGTTGCTCAACATGTTGCTCAACCCGTGAGCAACATCGCCGACCTTGAGCTCGTCTCGGTATTTTTGCTGTTTGGGTCGAGACCCGGGGAATGTTCAGGTGTGCATACACTATGGCTTTGTGTACTGTTACACGTACGTGTGTGTGTGTGTGTGTGTGTGTGTGTGTGTGTGTGTGTGTGTGTGTGCCCCCACAGAAAGCCCCTCTTTGTGCTGTGTTGGAGGCAGCCTTCCTAATCAGGGGTCATTACATGAGGTTAGTGCGGGGGTCTCCGGGGAGAGGCGAGGGGATCAGAGCCCAGATTAGACCCGGCCGACCCCTCACTGTCCACGGGCACCGCGGCAACGAAACCTGACCCCGCCTCCGAACCCCTCCGGAAAAAAAGCTCTCTCCCTCCACGGAGGACGCAGAGGGAGAAAAGTAGAGAGACTGATTTACAGGAAAACACAGAAAACTCTGCTTCTTGTTTGGCTTGTTTTTTTTGTCCTGTGTGTGTGTGTGTGTGTGTGTGTGTGTGGAGAGAGAGAGAGAGAGAGAGAGAGAGAGAGAGAGAGAGAGAGAGAGAAGGTATGTGCCCCGGGGATAACGGGATAATAGGAGGGAGAGGTAAGTGGCTGATTACCTGAAATGGTCCTGGCACGGAAAAGAAGAGAGAGAGAGAGAAAGAGAGGAAGCAAAGAGAGACAGAAGGTGAAAAACAGACTTAAAAATATCTATATATATATATATATATAATAGTCAGAATAAATGAGAACTTAAGCAGAGAGGAGGAGAAGAGAGAAAGGAAAGCAGGTAATGGAGGCGCTGACAGAGAGTGATGGAGTCGTTCTCACGCCTCAGCAGCCAGAAGCTGAGAGGACGGGTAGCTTTACACTGATCCTCTCTCTTTCTGTGTGTGTGTGTGTGTGTGTGTGTGTGTGTGTGTGTGTGTGTGTGTGTGTGTGTGTGTGTGTCCTACCTTCCTCATTGTGTAGCAGATGACTCCACTGCTTCTGACAGCGTTGTGTTAACGTGACGTCTCAGTGTTGCAGTCTGTCTTTGTGCAACTATCAGCAACTATGCCTTTTGCAGAAATAGTATATGTATATAAGTATATGTGTATATAAGTGTATATATATAAGTATGTGTGTATATAATTATATGTATATATAAGTATATGTATATATAAGTATGTGTACATAAGTATGTGTATATATAAGTATGTATATATAAGTCTATGTATATATATAAGTATGTGCACATAAGTATTTGTGTATATAAGTATGTATATATAAGTATGTGTATATATAAGTATGTATATATAAGTCTATGTATATATATATAAGTATGTGCACATAAGTATTTGTGTATATAAGTATGTATATATAAGTATGTGTATATATAAGTATATGTATATATACGTATGTGCACATAAGTATTTGTGTAAATAAGTATGTATATATAAGTGTGTGTATATATAAGTATATGTATATATAAGTATGTGCACATAAGTATTTGTGTAAATAAGTATGTATATATAAGTGTGTGTATATATAAGTATATGTATATATAAGTATATGTATATATAAGTATGTGTGTATATAAGTATGTATATATAAGTATATGTATATATAAGTATATGTATATATAAGTATGTGTATATATAAGTATATGTATATATAAGTATGTGCACATAAGTATTTGTGTAAATAAGTATGTATATATAAGTGTGTGTATATATAAGTATATGTATATATAAGTATGTGCACATAAGTATGTGTGTATATAAGTATGTATATATAAGTATATGTATATATAAGTATATGTATATATAAGTATATGTATATATAAGTATGTGCACATAAGTATTTGTGTATATAAGTATGTATATATAAGTGTGTGCACATAAGTATGTGTGTATATAAGTATGTATATATAAGTATTTGTGTACATAAGTATGTATATATAAGTATATGTATATATAAGTATATGCACATAAGTATTTGTGTATATAAGTATGTATATATAAGTATATGTATATATAAGTATGTGCACATAAGTATTTGTGTATATAAGTATGTATATATAAGTGTGTGCACATAAGTATGTGTGTATATAAGTATGTATATATAAGTATTTGTGTACATAAGTATGTATATATAAGTATATGTATATATAAGTATATGCACATAAGTATTTGTGTATATAAGTATGTATATATAAGTATATGTATATATAAGTATGTGCACATAAGTATTTGTGTATATAAGTATGTATATATAAGTGTGTGCACATAAGTATGTGTGTATATAAGTATGTATATATAAGTATTTGTGTACATAAGTATGTATATATAAGTATATGTATATATAAGTATATGCACATAAGTATTTGTGTATATAAGTATGTATATATAAGTGTGTGCATATAAGTATGGAGCAAGATTCCAACTTTTCCGAGCCACCTTTGAACCTCTCATCGATGAGTTTTTGATCACGAGATCAGAGGAGTACTCCCTCAACGCGTCTCCTGTCCAGTCAGATTTTAACGTACATTTCTCGACATGACCTCTACAGAAAAAGAGCGACCTTGTCAATGCCGACGTGTTATGTGTACTTGTGTATTTTGACCCTCTTCCTGACCTTCCTCCTCTTGCGGTGGATGTCCCCGATGCTGTTGGCCAGCGAGTTGGGCCCCAGCAGCGTGGCGGTGCTCTGGGGCCAGTCCGTGGTCACCAGCGTGTGCTCGCCCATCAGCACTTTGCGCACGTTCTCGGCGCCCGTCACCCGGATCAGGGGCCGGCCCAGCAGGTGGGTCTTGAACACGTTGCCGTACTTCTGCCTCCGCGACGAGTGGAAGCCCGAACCCTGGAAGGAGAGAGGAGACAAGGAGGCCAACTTTAGTCACGGTGAAATACTCTCAGACCTCTTCGACGATGGAAAGGACGTCGCATGAGAAGGTAGAGGCGCTTCAGAAGAGAAAGATGGTTTGGTTGTAAAGGATGCGGTTTTATTCGTGGAATTTCCCTTTAACGGTAGAGAGAGGAAATCCCCAAACACTCCATCCTGTTTAGCCGACGCTAGAGAGACGCTTCCTCTTCGCTCCTCACCTCCTGCTGCATCTTTTAGTTTTAGAATTAACGAGTCGGAAATGTGATAAAGAACACTTTAAATATCTTAGACAACTTTTTTTTATGTCAGAAAGCTGAAAATGCATAATATCACATCACCAGATTTCCACGCTTTTCATTTTTTTTTTACTTCTTTGGATGCTTTTGTAAAGTGGCGACAAGCATCATTTTTCCGGAAGACATCATCATCATCATCATCATCATCATCATCATCATCATCATCCTCGTCACCATCACATCATTCACCAAACTTTCTCCACAAGCTGCCTTTCAAGTACGAGCTCCTCGCGGCTGACGTTTTTTTTTACGCTCGCCATTCATTTAAAACCGCCTTTAGGATCTGACCTTCACTCCCAGCTTTGATCTTCACCTCTAAATGCTCTCTCTCTCTCTCTCTCTCTCTCTCTCTCTGTCTCTCTGTGGTTTGGCGCCCAAACAGACAGATTCCCACATGCTAAAAGTTACTAATGTTTCCATCATCCCAGAGCAGGAGTAAACGTATACAGTGGAGGTAGCAGACAGCAGATGTTTAAGAAGCCGAGTTAATTCAATGCAAACTGGTTCAGGATGCCTTCAGGGACTCGGGTTCAGCCGTAACATCAACCGACGAATCATCCAGGTCGAAGGTTCCCAAAACATTTTTAAAAGCACAGTAAAATGAAATGTCACGAAGACGGGAAGAAGATCTTCAACGATGTCATCCGCAGGAATGAGTCCAAAAACCCAGACATGACTCTGCATTTCTTTTTTTGCCTCGTCTAAGGATCTGTGTGTTCCTGGTTGGATACGTTTGTTGTACGATGTGAAACACGTCAGTGAACTGCGGTGAGTTTAGAAGCTGTACTGCGTCTTAAAAAAAAATCCGGTTGCTAACAAGCGGCTTAATAATACTATAAAACATCCTCACCAGAACACGAGCCTGAAGCCAACGGAAAGAAATCTCATTTGGCCTTTTGACGAGGAAACCAGCGCGACGCTAACTCTCAGTCCACTTTGTTGCCACTTGAAATATTGTCCAACACTGATGTGTATCTACGACTGAAAGAAAACACTTAGTGTCTGCTAAGAAATTATGGGTTAAGTGTTTCCAGTCCGGTTGGAATAAACAGATCCGTCGTCCCTTTGAAGACAGGAACTCGATCTGAAGAAGACGCCAGAGCGAGGCAACAACGGGCCGCAGCAATGGCTCGTATTGCCGTAAAAGTTGCCCAAACTTCGCCGCCGGGACCCAACGAGAAGGAGCCATTTTCGGGGGGGCCCCGCCCCCCCCCCCCCCCAGTTTTGAGCAGCCCGGGCTGTCAGTGAAGCCCCAGAGGACCGGAGCTGGAGTCAGTTAGCGAGCTGACCCGGGTTCAGCTTTGACGCTGACCTCTAAACGGTCCGGGTCACGGCAGAGCGAGAGGGAGCCGACCCCAGAACTGTAAATGGGCTGTTTGAGTGAAAAGAATATATATCAGCCCGAGGGCAGCTTACTGTGTTACACACACACACACACACACACACACACGCTGGCAGACAGACACATCATTCACACACATACAGTATAAACACACATGTTCAGCTACACACATACTCCAGATTCATGAAATTCACCCCCCAAAAAAAAGGGCAAAGCAAACAAACACGCAGAGGCCTAACTGCAAATTGCCGTGACAACACTAACTGGTTTGACCCCGGTTTACTCCTGGGGAAAGAGATATGTACGACTGTGAGACGCACACACACACACACACACACACACACACACACGCGGGTGACATGTGTAAACATTTGAGAAGAAGCAGCACTATGAGGTTCTGTAAAACAGTTTCTCATCAGTGCTTTTATTCAAAATGATGTCGTTAAAATCAAACTTTTCTCGGTCTTTTGCTTTTTTATTTTGACGGGAATTAACATCAAGAGCTACTGTGACCCTCCTTCAACTGGAAACCACCAGTAGTGTGTGTGTGTGTGTGTGTGTGTGTGTGTCTTTTGGTTGCGTTATGTACAGTATGTGCACAGTCTTCTCTCTGGGACTAATTTTAGCAGGTAGTTTGTTTCCTGTCTGAGACACACCTCTCACGTCGGAGATTTATTTCTTTATTTCTTTTATTTTTTTGGCACCTTTATCCTCGCAGGGATTTCTGGTTTACGGTGTAATTTGCGGCTCAGAGTCCTGCAGAGAAGCCTTGGTACATTTAACACAATCGAATCAAAAACCGACTCGGACGCCAAGAACCGTTAAACTGGAGCAAAAAAAACAACAAATGGACGAACATATGGAATAAACATGGTGCAGGAACATTCAACATATATTTACCTCGTCATTTTTCTTAAGATTTGACTGTGTAACTAAAATAATGAGAACATAACTTCTACTTTGGAGTCAACGCCACTGTTAATCTGCGTATTTCAGCCAATACATCACCACTGAACGAAGCAGTGCGCCCTTTACGTGCCGAGGTGGAAGTTAAGGGTTTGGCTGTTGTGCAAAAAGACAAAAAAAATGACCTGAAATGAACATTTTCCTTTATTTTGATCAACCACGGTATCTCCTCTAACCCTCAGAGTGCCGTATTGTCATAAGCATGATCTTTCCTAAACCGTAAACCATGCACTGTGTCACAAAACGTTGCCAATAGACGTCGCTGGTTCTGTATCAGTTTGCTGTATTTGTGGTCGTGACTCACCAGAATGTTCTCCTTTGCTTATTAAATCATGTCTTTCTGGGGGTTTTTAAGCCTTTATTCACACGAATGCAAGCGAGGTGATTTGCGTCTCCGCGTTCAGCTCATCTCCTCTCCGCCTTCGTCGCGTTCCTCCACCTAAATCGAGCGCAGATGCCTCGGCCTCTTCGCGGCTCTGCTAATTGTTTCGTGTTGCTTTGAAAAGCTCTGATTGCCAGACGGCTTTTAGAGATGAAAGATGTCGCTAATTAGCATCCAGCTAACCGACTGAAGCCACTGCAGATGTTAAGGCCCTTTCACGAGGTGTGTTATTAGGATTTATAGCCGCGGCACGCATTGAGGAGATTTGTTTTTCTATAAAGCTTCACTCAACACGCATCTTTTGTGACAGCTGCAATGCATTCTGGGCAACGTCCTGCTCCTGTGGTCGAATATAGACAGCAGCTGCTTCTCTGATTATGACGGACCGACGCTGACGCGAGACATTTCAACCCAATGTTTGAGAAACACCTTGAAACACGCTGTTCCACTGACTAACAGAGTTATTTGAATTAAACATTGATTTGTTTTTTAAGAGTGTAGTTTTAAAGAAACTCTCTTTTATCCTTCACTTTTGCAGATTTCGGTTTCTTCTCTCTGTTGATCTGTCTGCGCAAAAACTGTTGACCTGAAACTGTTTTCCCAGCTCCTGTACACTTCCTCTTTTTACTGTGGCATGCACACACACACACACACACACACTCAGACACACACACATTAGCGCACACACACCAGGTCGCCGGCTGGCCTCTGGAGCCCTCGGGGTGTGTGTGCGTGTAAGAGCGGGGTTGTTTTCCAAGCTACATTTCGCTGCCATATGGCTGTAGAGTGGTTTAGTATGTCTGCCTGGCAGGCCCGCTCTCTCTCTCTCACACACACACACACACACACACACGCACACACACACGCACACACACACACACACAGGCCGGTTCGAAGGGAGTTCCTCATGCAGTCAGACAAGGCTCCCTTTCACACCCCCAAGATACAGCATCGGATTGGACCGATTGTGTACTTTTTCAGTTTGTGTGTGTGTGTGTATTATGTGTGTATGTCTTCATATATTTTCTCTTTCCATTTCTCTCTATTTTCTTTTCACACACATACACACACATTTTGGCAGGATACTGATGATTTTCATCTGTCCCAGTCCCTGGAAAGAAATGCGTTGAATAAAAAAGTTACACTACAACAATATGTGTGTGTGTGTGTGTGTGTGTGTGTGTGTGTGTGTGTGTGTGTGTGTGTGTGTGTGTGTGCCAGGGGTGTGGTCTGGATGACATTTAACGTAAAAGGTGAGAAGTGTACACCCCTCTCCATCTCAAATCTGGCAAAACACACACACACACACAGACACACACACAGACACACACACACACACACACACACACACACACACACACACACACACAGAGCAAGCATGGAAAAGTCATGATGTAATGACGCCACACTCCTCTTGCAGGAGAACACGTACAAAACCGCACACGGGATCACAGCACACACACACACACACACACACACACACACACAGAGTCGCAGCCGTCGCCGCGGAGACGCAGGCGTCACGGCTTCACACTGATTGCGCAGGCTGAAACACACTTTCCCCCCAAACTTCAGTGAAGCGAGGGAGCCTTCACTATGACCACTCGCTCAGTTTAGTAAAAGAAAACTTTAACCAGAAACCAAAATTGCGACCACAACATCGTTTTATGATTTCACCGCCGAGGTCACAGGCAACAAACTCTGATGCGAGCTGAAGACCATGGAGCGGTTTCTCCTCATGACGGAGGGCAAGAAGCCTGAAAGCTTTTTTACATGATCTCGTGGATGTGTTACCTAGAAACTAAAATAAGCACAGACCACGATGTGTGGAAGGGGAGCCACTCTGTTTTTCCAATGACACTCTTTAATATGAATAGAATGAGAATAATAAACAAACGGCAGAAATCAGAGGCTGCACTCCAAACCTTTTGGGGGCTTTTTTTTGTGTTAAACTGCAGCCTTGCATTCAATTCATCCCTGCAAAAAGATGTCTGCGAATTAGAATCCTCATGCAACGATTTCAATGAAGATATGAACTCATCGTAGCTAACTGATAATAGCACAAACAGCTGCAATGGGCAACCACGTTAAGAGGGCCAAAAATCGGACCAAAATCGGACCAAAATCGGGCCAAAATGGGGCCAAAAATGGGGCCAAAAATCGGGCTACAGTAAGAGTCTTTAGTTGCGTTAACCACGCTAACTTGTGTGTAGTTTCAAATGGTAGACGTTTTAAAACACAGAGTAACAGGTGTAGCGCCGCGTGATCGTCCATGTGTGTTTTATTTGAAGTTTACTGAAGATAAAGAGCCGCCACAGGGCCCAAACGGCCACATTTAACACTTCTCTTACTTTGAATCAAACTACACAACACCGCTTCCTACTTCCTACTTCCTACTTCCTGCTTCCTGCTCCCTCAATGAACGCGAGATGAAACCAGACCTGCCTTTCTTTCCTCTGCTCTTAAACTCCCCGTTCACTTTGAGCTCCAAATCAAAACCGGCGCCGCCTGAGAACTGGACCCCGAGGCGAATATACTGATTCGGGATCAGAGTTGAGGTCGAATCAAGGTCTTAAAAAGGGTCAAATCCCGGTTATGTCGGGGTCAAAGGTTATGCACACAGCACTGAGGGTCGGGGAAAGTGTTCAATAACAAAGTTCAGGGAATGCCCACGAAAGTACCGTGCGTTCAGCGTTTGTGTGCGCGTCCGTGTGTGTGTGTGTGTGTGTGTGTGTGTGTGTGTGTGTGCAGTCTGGACGCGGCCGTTCTGGTAGCCAGCGATGTCAGCTTCCACAGACTCCCTTTTATATATTTTTTGAACAGAGATTTATCAGATATTTTACAAGAACCTCAATAAAGGAGGAAGAACGGGGGTGTTCCAGTGAGCTTTTTTCCACACACGCCATCCAAACACTCACACACACACACAACCTTTCATTACACAGTCGCACACTCACACACTCTGACAAACGCCACCAGGATCACAGAATATCTCATAAAATCTCCCTCCCTCTCTCTCTCTCTCTGCAAACACACACACACACACTGTCCGAGCAGCGCTAGCTAGCGCGCCGGCTGTGCTAAAAATACCCCGTCTGTTCTGTTGGGGTTGGCTTGGGGGCAACCTGGGCCCGGGCTTATAAATGTCCTCTTTGTAGCGCAGTGGAAATGTCCAACAAATGACTCTTTTATTAGGAGCAAGACAAAAAAACACAGCTAATTATGTTTACGCAGATCAACGCCGCGGCTCGACGTGCACACACTCACACACACACACACCGGCTAGCTAGGGGGACGGCCAGAGGGGTGTGGAGCGGGCGAGAGAGAGAGAGAGAGAGAGCACATCTGGAGCCGTTATAAAACAGAAGTATCAGGGTTTTCTAGAAGCAGGGGCTGATGGGAAAACAGTAGCAGGAAGCGAATGACTTCTGAGCAGGAAACAAAGAGTCATTTAGCGGCTCAGACGTGTCCTGCTGATACTTTGGATGAGAAAGGAAAAGAGTTCAGAGGGAAATAAGAGACGGAGACACAGCCGAAGAAAGCATTTTGATATGAAAGAGGCGAAATTAGTTCTATTTTATGTTTTGGGGCTGAAGTTTGCAGCCATTAAATTGTCAAATATGTTCACAGCTTCATCTTCCGGTCGACGTTCTTTCATTGGATATATGTAGAGTAAATGTTTGATGAAGTCTTTCTGCTAAATGAATGTAATGTATTGCATAACTAATATATATTCTGTATGCATTAACTAGCAGGATGCATGTGAGAAACCACGTCTTTGCACTTTTTTTTACCACCTTTCTGCACTAATATCCAAAATGCATTGTTCATATATATTATTCGATCTATATTTATATTGTACATATTAGTTAAATGTTATTCATGTTGATGCTTAGTTTCTGTGTTCTACTCTGTTGTCTTTAATGTCTTTTTGTGTATTCTTGTTTGTTTGTATATAATATGTATATAATCGGTACGAAGAAAGCACAGTGTCCTTTTTCAGGAAAAAAATATGTTGCACGTGATATTTTCTGAATTCAAGCATTTTCCACTTGAAAATACTCCAGAAATCGAAGATGTTGCATTGAAGTAAATGCGCTCCAATTTACTTTAACACGTGTTGCAGATGCAGAGCACTGATTGGTTCTTTCCATCTCACTGAAGACGCATTCAAGTGCAACTTTAAAACCCGTAAAAGTCGCTGAATCCTTCTGTCAGCGCGGTGCGAAAGGAACAGGTGAGTCAAACGTTATTATCCGTGAGAAAACTGCGTCTGGGAAACAATTTATTTTGGTAACAAGAAGGACGGCGACAACGAAAAAGCCGTGTCACCGACAGAAACCCCAAATGCATCCAAAAAAAAGCTTAAAAATGAAAAAGCAGCAGCAGCGGACGAGAGAAAGGAAACGAGGTCAAAGGCTGTGAGGGAATTCCTTCTTTCCTTTCAGCTGTCAATCATTCAGCCGGTGCCAGAGATACCAAGGAACCAGCGTGTGAGTTGTTATGTGTGTGTGTGTGTGTGTGTGTGTGTGTGTGTGTGTGTGTGTGTGTGTGTGTTTGAATGGGGCCGATAGGTCCTCCACTTGACAATGAGCCCCGTCCCTTTGCGGTCACGCCACCACATCAGAGGGGACAGAGGAACAAGAAAGTGGGATGAGAGAAAGGAAAGAATGAAGGGAAGAGAGAAAGAGTGATAAAGAATGGCAAAAAAAAAAAAAAACAGGAAAGAAAAAGAGATGGGCGCCAAAAACGAAGCGAGAGAAAGCGAGCGCAGAGCGTGGCAGAGGAGGCGGGGAGATGGGAAGGGTGCTCGTTTCATAAAAGGACGGATTAACGAAGAAGGGCTTCGGGTGGTTCAGCCAAAAAACAAGGAGAATAGAGAGAGAGAGAGAGAGAGAGAGAGAGAGAGAGAGAGAGAGAGAGAGGCTTGGCCCCTGACCCGGGCACATTATAGGAAGGGAGATTATGGTTGTTCAAAACTCTCTAAGCACTCACCCTGGGACCCCAGCTAATACCCTGAGACACACACACACACACACACACACACACACACACACACACACACACACACACATATTCACACACACACACACACGCTTGGAACTGAGAGCAAATACAACACACGCAGTGTGGAGCTCGACAAATACATTTAAAATATTCAAACCACATCAATGAGCTTCCATGCTGCTGGAAATACCGGAGCGCCAAATGTGTATTCATCCGCAGCTGAAAATAGTCCCTCAGCAAAAGCACCATTTCCTAATGTTTGAGCAACTTTTGCTGGAAAAAAAAAAAAAAGTGTTGCGCTGTTTTAGGACATTACTGAGCCTTTTTATTTTATTTTAGGTATTTTTGAAAGAATGGGTTTTGGGAACGGACCGATTTTGGGACCGAGCGCCACAAACGGCGTAGGGATGTGGTAAAAGTGTTGAGAGACGGACTAACACGTCGGCGGTATAATACCTGCCTTATTCTCAGTATTTACACATACAAAGTATTTATACACAACGTTCATAAGCTCTCTTTCACACACACGACAAAGGAGGAGGGAGCAGTGTGTCCTCGGGGTGAAAGAAGGGGCAAGGGACGCCGCTGCCAGCACCTCCTGCTAGTATGAACAAGAGGAGGAGGAGGAGGAGGAGGAAGGCAGGGATGGAGGGATGGAAAAGAAGAAGGAAGATTTTAAAAAACTAGATGGAGAGCGACGCTTTTTTACGACAAAACAAATAGACGTTTCCAGGTTTTGTCGCTGGATCCTGTTGCGATAAAGCGACAATGTTCGCATTTTAACATCATTTTTTTTTTTTTGTTGGAAGATGAGAAAAACATGGCGGCAGGTGAAGAAGAGCGAAAACAGACGCGAGAGTTCAGGGGAGAGTTTTAATAAATTGAAGTGCGGAGAGTTAGAGACGACCGAAGAAGTGAAG